>NC_059195.1:24067786-24367786 GCF_020615455.1 Coregonus clupeaformis
GCGGGGGCTATTTGATGCTAATGCAGTACGCCACAGGATGTTTTTGTGCTGGTCAAGGGCAGTCAAGTCTGAGGAGAACCAGGGGCTATATCTTGTTCTTAGTTCTGTATTTTTTGAATGGTGCATGTTTATTTAAGATTGAGAGGAAATTACTTTTAAAAGAACAACCAGGCATCCTCTACTGACGGAATGAGATCTATATCCATCCAGGATACCTGGGCCAGGTCAATTAGCAAGGACTGCTCGCTAAAGTGTTTTAGGGAGCGTTTGACAGTGATGAGGGGTGGTCGTTTGCCCGCGGACCCGTTACGGACGCAGGCAATAAGGCAGTGATCGCTGAGATCCTGGTTGAAGACAGCAGAGGTGTATTTAGAGGGTAAATTAGTCAGGATGATATCTATGAGGGTACCCATGATTACGGATTTAGGGTTGTACCTGGTATGTTCGTTGATAATTTGTGTGAGATTGAGGGCATCTAGTTTGGATTGTAGGATGGCCGGGGTGTTAAGCATATCCCAATTTAGATCACCAAGCAGTACGAACTCTGAGGATAAATGGGGGGCAATCAATTCACATATGGTGTCCAGGGCACAGCTGGGGGCTGAGGGGGATCTGTAGCAAGCGGCAACAGTGAGAGACTTATTTCTGGAAAGGTGGATTTTTAGAAGTAGAAGCTCAAACTGTTTGGGCACAGACCTGGATAGTATGATAGAGCTCTGCAGGCTATCTCTACAGTAGATTGCAACTCCACCCCCTTTGGCAGTTCTATCTAGACGGAAAATGTTATAGTTGGGGATGGACATTTCTGAATTTTTGGTGGCCTTCCTAAGCCAGGATTCAGACACTGCTAGAACATCAGGGTTGGCTGAGTGTGCTAACGCAGTGAATAACTCAAACTTAGGAAGGAGACTTATGATATTAACATGCAAGAAACCAAGGCTTTTACAGTTACAGAAGTCAACAAATGATAGCGCCTGGGGAGTAGGAGTGATACTGGGGGCTGCAGGGCCTGGGTTAGCCTCTACATCACCAGAGGAACAGAGGAGGACTAGAATAAGGATACGGCTAAAGGCTTTAAGAACTGGTCTTCTAGTGCGTTGGGTACAGAGAATAAAGGGGGCAGATTTCCGGGCGTTGTAGAAAAGATTCAGGGCATTATGTACAGACAAGGATATGGAAGGATAAGAGTACAGTGGAGGTAAACCTAAGCATTGGGTAACAATGAAAGAGATACTATCACTGGAGGCACCGATTGAGTCGGTCTCCGCGTGTATGGGGGGTGGGACAAAGGAGCTATCTAAGGCAGGTTTAGCTGGGCTGGGGGATCTACAGTGAAATAGCAATAAGCAAAAAGCATAAAGCAATCACAGGTGTAATTTGGAGAGCTAAGACAACAGCTGGTAATGGCGACACAGTTTGGGCTGAGGCTAAACATAAACAGGATGCGGTACCGTAAAAAAGGAACAGTCCAGCAGGCATCAGCTGTATAGCTGAGTTATCATATGGTCCGGTGAACAGCAATAGGATAGTTCGGAGGTAGTTCGGGGGCTGCTAAAGCACTAGCGAGCAAGAGGCCACGGCTAGCATGTGCTAGCGGGCCACGGCTAGCAGATGGAATCTTCGTGGTCGACGTCGTAACGGGAAGCCTGTTGTAACCACATCAGACGATTTCGTCGGCAGACCAGTCGTGTTGGATCGGCGGGGCTCCGTGTCAACACTAGGTGGTCCCGTCCGGTTGTCAGAGAGGTAGATAGCCGGGAGATGGGCCTGGCTCAAATCTAGCTCAGGCTGATTAGCCAAACCACAACGGCAATTTTGTTGCAGCTCGCTGGTAGCGATGAATCCGGTGTTAAAGGTCCAGTGATTCAGTGATTCCGGCAGAAAAAACGATATGTTCTGGGTCGATAACGCGCTGTGCAGACAGTGCAGACTGGGCGAATAATAGTCCAGGCTAGAGCTGGCTGGTAGGTGGTGCAGGCCACGGACAATGGTGAAAAACCGCTAACGGTAGCTAATAGCAAGTAGCTAGTTAGCTGGCTACTCCCGTCCGCTAGACTGAGAGGTAGATAGCCGGGATATGGGCCTGGCTCTAGGCTAGCTCGAGGCTAACTGGTGCTTGCATCGGGGGCAGTGGTGATTAGCCAAACAGCAACATCCATTCGGTTGCGGCTAGCTAGTTGCGATCCGGTGATTAATGTCCAGTGATTAAATTATTCCGGCAGAAAAATCCAATGTTCTGGATGAAATACCGCTAACTGTGGCTAATAGCAAGTAGCTAGTTAGCTGGCTAGCTAGTTTCAACTGGAGATTTTAGATAAAAGGTAAGTCAATAATAGAATCCGTTCCATATTGAGTGAGGCGGGTTGCAGGAAAGTATATTTTGTAGAAGGATGAAAAGTCTGATAGGGAAATATGTACGAAAAATACAAAAAAACTGGGTATTTACAGGCTATTTACAGACACACAACAAAAACTAGACTGCACTGCTACGCCATCTTGGTTTACTCGACTGGTCGATTGTTTGGTCGAAAGGCTGTTGGTCGACCAAGTATTTGTTAGTCGAGCAGTTGGAAGTAAAACTTAATTTCTCATCTACAATGTTTGTTAAGTTACCATAATTTCTGTTAATGCATTCAATATATTATTGTTACAGTCTTTTACTGTTCTCATTGTCGGAGTGGACACATTGTTTGCAGAGCGCACAACCTATGCTACACTTGTGAGAAACAAGTTTTGTTTTATTTCATTCCATTTACGAGTTATTAATTTATTAATTATGTTTTGTTTGGAGAGCTCTTATCAATATTGAGTAAGGATGCGCACCTGATTACGCATAGAAGTAAGCCTAGGCTAACTGGTCTGCGCGCAAATGTAGGCTTATAAATGTGCCCATTTGGGGATCTGATAGTATTTCTGATTGTCTTAACTCACCACCACTAATGAGCTGTGGAGCTTCTCAACGTAATTTAAACAAAGTCTGTGTTTACATCCATTGTGAATGACAATAGTTCCTCAATGTAGCCTATTTGAAAAATCTTTCTAGCTCTCTCCCTTTTCATAACTACCCGGTGAAATAAATTAAATAATGTCATGCTCTGATCCGGTGGAAGCGTCATAAAATAGGCCTACCTGATTACTTCTTATCCCTTGCACAAATAGCCTTCAGCTGTGTCTGTCCAGAGCTCAGGGCACGGGAAACTCTGAGGGTTCAGGATATTTTATACAATGTTGCAAGTTTGTTAGAGCAAGCTTCAGGCTGGACCAAGTTGATAGTTGATACAATGTTTCAAGTTTCTTGCAGACAGGCCATGCGTAGCCAATGTGATTTATTTTCATCAGGATATTTTATGTAGGCTATTTTTACATAGTTGGCAATATGTTACTTTTAGATCTGTATAATTTTCATTTAGATTTTGATATATTTCTTATTAACCAATTAACAATGATTTTGAGATAGGAAGACTTTATTATAAAATAAATGAAACAAAAATGTGCATAGTAAAATTATAACTGGCATGCAGATCGGCAGAAATTGTAACATAAATTGGCACTCCAACTGGAAAAGGTTGCTGACCCTTGGTGTAGCCTATTTCCAGCAACTTCGGGAGCATAATGGCAGAATCTGTGAAGGCCAGCAGCAGCGGGAGGAGGTGGTTTGGGAACAGGTTTTTTTCTTCTGGTTTGGCTATCTTGATCTCTGGCTCCCTCTTGAATCATTTGTGTCTTAATTATTTAATCACAGTGTGCTTAAAGCATCAGACAAGCTCAGTAGTCTACATTTATTTATTTTATTTTTTATTTAACTAGGCAAGTCAGTTAAGAACAAATTTATATTTACAATGACGGCCTACCAAAAGACAAAAGGCCTCCTGCGGGGATGGTGGCTGGGATTAAAAATAAAAATATAGGACAAAACACACATCACGACATGAGAGACACCACAACACTACGTAAAGAGAAACCTAAGACAACATCATAGCATGGCAGCAACACATGACAACACAGCATGGTAGCAACATCAAAGAATGGCGCCGGAGGAGATGGCTGCCGTTTTACGGGCTCCTAACCAATTGTGCTATTGTGTGTGTTTTTTCGCGTTATTTGTATCTTATTTTGTACATAATGTTTCTGCCACCGTCTCTTATGACCGAAAATAGCTTCTGGATATTAGGACAGTGATTCCTCACCTCGTACTGGATGAAGATTTTTTCTTTAATGAGTTGGACGCAAAGGATTTTCTTCAGACACCCAACAAGGCCCAAATCCCTGTCATTCGCATGAGAAAGAGACGGATATATCGGGGACGTAGGTCGGGGTGCCTTGTAAGGATCCGACTGCGAGTGGGTAATCTGCCTCTACCATCAGTCCTATTAGACAACATACAATCTGGATAACAAAATAGACAAACTACGATCATGGTTAGATAGAACAGCTGCCTCCGGTAAGACAAGGGGTCTGTGTATATTTGTAAACAACAGCTGGTGCACGAAATTTAATATTAAGGAAGTCTCAAGGTTTTGCTCGCCTGAGGTAGAGCATCTCATGATAAGCTGTAGACAACACTATTAACCAAGAGAGTTTTCATCTATATTTTCGTAGCTGTCTATTTACCACAACAAACCGATGCTGGCACTAAGACCGCACTCAATGAGCTGTATAAGACCATAAGCAATCAATACAGGACTAAGAGTGAATCGTACTACACCGGCTCCGACACTCGTCGGATGTGGCAGAGCTTGCAAACTACTACAGACTACAAAAGGGACAGCCGCGAGCTGCCCAGCGACACGAGCCTACCAGACAAACTAAACTACTTCTATACTCGCTTCGAGGCAAGCAACACTGAAGCATGCATGAGAGCAGCAGCTGTTCCGGACAACTGTGTGATCACGCTCTCCGTAGCCGATGTGAGTAAGACCTTTAAACAGGTCAACATTCACAAGGCCGCAGGGCCAGATGGATTACCAGGACATGTATTCCGAGCATGCGCTGATCAAGTGAAAAGTGTTTTCACTGACATTTTCAACCTGTCCCTGACTGAGTCTGTAATACCAACATGTTTCAAAGTAGACCACCATAGTCCCTGTGCCCAAGAACACTAAGGTAACCTGCCTAAATGACTACCAACCCGTAGCACTCACGTCTGCCATGAAGTGCTTTGAAAGGCTGGTCATGCCTCACATCAACACCATTATCTCAGAAACCCTAGACCCACTCCAATTTGCATATCGTCCCAACAGAGCCACAGATGATGCAATCTCTATTGCACTCCACACTGCTCTTTCCCACCTTGACAAAAGGAACACCTACGTGAGAATGCTATTCATTGACTACAGCTCAGCACCATACTGCCCTCAAAGCTCATCACTAAGCTAAGGACCCTGGGACTAAACACCTCCCTCTGCATCTGGATCCTGGACTTCCTGACGGGCCGCCCCCAGGTGGTATGGGTAGGTAACAACACATCTGCCACGCTGATCCTCAACACGGAGGCTCCTCAGGGGTGCGTGCTCAGTCCCCTCCTGTACTCCCTGTTCACCCATGACTGCATGGCCAGGCACGACTCCAACACCATCATTAAGTTTGCTGACGACACAACAGTGGTAGGCCTGATCACCGACAACGATGAGACAGCCTATAGGGAGGAGGTCAGAGACCTGGCCATGTGGTGCCAGGAAAACAACCTCTCCCTCAACGTGATCAAGACAAAGGAGATGATTGTGAACGACAGGAAAAAGAGGACCGAGCACGCCCCCATTCTCATCGACGGGGCTGTAGCGGAGCAGGTTGAGAACTTCAAGTTCCTTGGAGTCAACATCACCAACAAACTGTCATGGTCCAAACACACCAAGACAGTCGTGAAGAGGGCATGACAAAGCATATTCCCCCTCAGGAGACTGAAAAGATTTGGCATGGGTCCTCAGATCCTCAAAAAGTTATACAGCTGCACCATCGAGAGCATCCTAACTGGTTGCAAGAAATGCCTGGTATGGCAACTGCTCGGCCTCCGACCGCAAGGCACTACAGAGGGTAGTGCGTACGGCCCAGTACATCACTGGGGCCAAGCTTCCTGCCATCCAGGACCTCTATACCAGGCGGTGTCAGAGTAAGGCCCTAAAAATTGTCAAATTCTCCAGCCACCCTAGTCATAGACTGTTCTCTCTGCTACCGCACAGCAAGCGGTACCGGAGCACCAAGTCTAGGTACAAAAGCCTTCTTAACAGCTTCTATCCCCAAGCCATAAGACTCCTGAACAGCTAATCAAATGGCTACCCGGACTATCTGCATTGTTCCCCACCCCCTCTTTTACGCTGCTGCTACTCTCTGTTTATTATCTATGCATAATCACTTTAACTCTACCTTCATGTACATATTACCTAAATGACCTTGACAAACCTGTGCCCCTGCACATTGACTCTGTACCGGTACTCCCTGTATATAGCCTCGCTACTGTTATTTTACTGCTGCTCTTTAATTATTTTTTTGTTATCTATTTTTTACTTAACACTTATTTTTCTTAAAACTGCATTGTAGGCTAAGGGCCTGTAAGTAAGCATTTCACTGTATGGTCTACACCTGTTGTATTCGGCGCATGTGACAAATAAAATTTGATTTGATTTGATGACAACAACATGGTAGTAACACAACATGGCAGCAGCACAACATGGTAGCAGCACAAAACATGGTACAAACATTATTGGGCACAGACAACAGTACAAAGGCAAGAAGGTAGAGACAACAATACATCACGCGAAGCAGCCACAACTGTCAGTAAGAGTGTCCATGATTGAGTCTTTGAATGAATAGATGGAGATAAAACTGTTCAGTTTGAGTGTTTTTTGCAGCTCGTTCCAGTCGCTAGCTGCAGCGAACTGAAAAGAGGAGTGACCCAGGGATGTGTGTGCTTTGGGGACCTTTAACAGAATGTGACTATAAGGTGAATGCACCAATTTGTAAGTCACTCTGGATAAGAGCGTCTGCTAAATGACGTAAATGTAAATGTGACTGGCAGAACGGGTGTTGTATGTGGAGGATGAGGGCTGCAGTAGGTATCTCAGATAGTGGGGAGTGAGGCCTAAGAAGGTTTTATAAATAAGCATTAACCAGTGGGTCTTGCGACAGGTATACAGAGATGACCAGTTTACAGAGGAGTATGGAGTGCAGTGATGTGTCCTATAAGGAGCATTGGTGGCAAATCTGATGGCTGAATGGTAAAGAACATCTAGCCTCTCAAGAGCACCCTTACCTGCCGATCTATAAATTACGTCTCCGTAATCTAGCATGGGTAGGATGGTCACCTGAATCAGGGTTAGTTTGGCAGCTGGGGTGAAAGAGGAGCGATTACGATAGAGGAAACCAAGTCTAGATTTAACCTTAGCCTGCAGCGTTGATATGTGCTGAGAGGACAGTGTACCGTCTAGCCATACTCCCAGGTACTTGTATGAGGTGACTACCTCAAGCTTTAAACCCTCAGAGGTAGTAATCACACCGGTGGGGAGAGCGGCATTCTTCTTACCAAACCACATGACCTTTGTTTTGGAGATGTTCAGAACAAGGTTAAGGGAAGATAAAGCTTGTTGAACACTATGAAAGCTTTGTTGGGGAGGGGCCAGCTGAGTATAAGACTGTATCATCCATAATATATCTGCCGCTAATAGTGGAATGATAGTGTGTCACAGTATTACTTACCCACCAGTGTTGTGATTGGCTGTGATATTCTGTTGTCAAATTGAGAAAGCTCTTCTCACTTTGTGGCTGCGTTATCTAGTGGAAATCGCTCTGTTTATTCCTGGTTGCAAAAATTCTACACTGTTCACTCAATGTCAGTTTATGTGAGACAACAAGCACTGAATAGTGTAGGGAATCATTGTACCATCTAAATCGCTGTGAGATATATTTTTAATAACAAAACATATCATTTTTACTGCTATTTTTTGTTATTGAAAATATATTTCACAGTGATTTAGATGGTACAATGATGGACCTTTTCTTAAATTTCAATGCAAAAACTCTAAAAGACCCTATGTGTAGGACCTTTAAGCTTAGTATAGTTAGCATACTTATTACGTATATACGGTATACGTATAATTGACCACTTTCCTTTCATAACACTATTTAATTGGAATATGTGTGTGAAGAAAATCATTATTGCTTTCATGGTGGTATCGTCATGGGGATCATAGTTGTGTTTTCACAAAACCATAGAACACAAAGCTCATATACTGTATGCACACAGGAGACCTTGAGCAATCAGCAGAGCAATCACCTCTTTGTACTTGTTTGTTTGTTAAAACAAACAATCCCCTTAAATTATTTAAATGTAATGTATAATAATAATTATAATAATAATAATAATAATAATAATACAAATAATAAAATAATAATAATTGTAAAGTGGTTGTCCCACTGGCTATCATAAGGTGAATGCACCAATTTGTAAGTCGCTCTGGATAAGAGCGTCTGCTAAATGACATAAATGTAAATTTAAACCCTCTTTATTACTACACATTAAACCCTTTGAATTTAAGGAAAAGGTGCTAAATAGACACAGCTATTTATCCTGTGTTACAACAAGCAACAATTACATGAAGCTGAAGCAAGTGTACAAGCGACCTGGAGTAAAAGAACAAGCCAAAAGTGCAGTTACTGTCTCTAAAGTAAACCAATGTTTGCTTGAGGTTACTAAGAGGTTATAGTGCTGATTTTGGATCGAGATATCTGAAGTACAAAGCAGTCAGATGCACCTGAAATATCTGAGAGTTTCAAGGACACAATTTACTATCCAGTATCCATGCGTAAATGTTTTCTGCCTACCAACTCCTTCCTTGAAGAGGATGTGATTATACTGTAGAACCAATGGAATAGATAGAAACCAAGAAAGAGCTTTGTCTGATGTCACACTCAGACCGATCCACACTGTAAATGCGCTCTTGATTAAATGGTAAGATCAATATGTACTTATTTTCTACAATGCAGGTTATCAGCAACTGTAAGTGCTGTTATTGTGAAGTGGAAATGTCTATGTGCAACAATGGCTCAGCAGCGAAGTGGTAGCACACAGAACGGGACCACCGACTGCTGAAGCGTGTAGCGCGTAAAAATCATCTGTTCTCAGTTGCAACACTCACTACCGAGTTCCGAACTGCCTCTGGAAGCAACATCAGCACAATAACTGTTTGTTGGGAGCTTCATGAAATGGGTTTCCATGGCCGAGCAGCCGCACACAAGCCTAAGATCACCAAGCACAATGCCAAGCGTCGGCTGGAGTGGGGTAAAGCTCGCCACCATTGGACTCAGCAGTGGAAATGCATTCTCTGGAGTGATGAATCACATTTCACCATCTGGCAGTCCGATGGACGAATCTGTGTTTGGCGGATGCCAGGAGAACGATACCTGCCCGAATGCATAGTGCCAACTGCAAAGTTTGGTGGAGGATTAATGGTCTAGTGCTGTTTTTCATGGTTCAGGCAAGGCCCCTTAGTTCCAGTGAAGGGAAATCTTAACGCTACAGCATACAATGACATTCTAGACGATTCTGTGCTTCCAACTTTGTTGCAAAAGTTTGGGGAAGGCCCTTTCCTGTTTCAGCATGACAATGCCCCCTGCACAAAGCGAGGTCCATTCAGAAATGGTTTGTCGAGATCGGTGTGGAAGAAATTGACTGGCCTGTGTCATGTAAACATCTTCCCAGCATGAAATAGTTCCCAATCGTTCTGATTGTGTTGTGATTGTGTGTAACAACTTCCTCCGAAGCTGCCTCCTCTCCTTGTTCGGGCAGGCTTCGGCGTTCGTCGTCACCGGCCTTCTAGCCACTGCCTCTCCTCATCTCATCATTCCATTAGTTTTGTCTTGTTTATTACACACATCTGGTTCATATCCCCTCATCAGTACCTGTATAAGTGTTCCCTCTGCCCCCTTGTCTTGTGTGTGATTGTTTGTTGTGGAGGATAGTTTAGCTCGGTGGAGCTCCTTGTATTTTGTATCGCTGGGATATTCACCCGTGTGCCTTGTTGTTTCCCAGTGCGCCTGATTACGCACTGGAGTGTTTGACGCATTACTGCATACCGCTGTGCCTTCGGAATAAACCCTTTTATTCTGAGATTTACCCTCCTGCGCCTGACTCCTTTCAAATCACTCGCCACATTGTGTCTTGTTGTAAAATTTCTCACAGCATGAAATCTTCCCAGTTCAATAATTGCATGCGCGTCTTTTTGTGTGGATGGCTGAGCTCGTGCGGATGTCTCTCTCTCACCATCGACAAACTCTTTTGTGGGTACGTGCATTTGCTACATCTGCCAATCCGGACTCACGCGTCAAAGTGCTGAGGGTTTATGTGAGGAGATGTTTTGTGATTGTAAAGACTTGGCTCTAATTTTTCGATTGATAGCCATCTTTAACAAATCTATGCACTATCTCAAAACTAATGCTCTTGTGGCTGAATGGAAGCAAGTCCCAGCAGCAATGTTCCAACATCTAGTGGAAAGCCTTCTCAGAAGAGTGGAGGCTATTATAGCAGCAAAGGGAGGACCACCTCCATATTAATGCCCATGATTTTGGAATTAGATGTTCGACGAGCAGGTGTCCACATACTTTTGGTCATGTAGTGTATCTTGGCAGCAGTGAACTGAACTGCTGTGGAACTCAGAGCTGCATTCACTACTATTCCTTAGAGGGATTAGAGCACATACTTGTTTTCCTATTATAACACATATGAATTGTGAAACTGAATGGAATATCACAATCAGTCCAATTTGCCCAGCTTCAGCTCCAGAATGCCAAAATGGAATTGTCATTGTTATCTGTAGTACTGCCACCCTTTTATTGCTTGGTGCTCCCATATTTCAAATATGGCAAACACGCACACACTTCCAAAAGTGCTCTGTTACTGAGGTCCTCACAGAGGTGATTAGCAGAATCCAATATGACAATATAGCATGCCCTTTCCCTGCTCATTCCTCGCCCACTACTCATCCCTTTCAGTTGCTAAATATTGAAAGATATGTTTAAGTGTATTTTTTCAGGGTATATTCAGATTCCTTTTCTGTGTTGAAGAAACAGAAAGCCCTCATCATGCCCTCCAATATGTTTTTCCTATTAGACTTTTCTTCAATAACTAGCCAATCTAGCAACATATGTCAATTTCTTCTCTGTGACTATGGTTTCCTTCATCAACTAATGACACATTTGGACTAGTGGGGCGATGATGGAGAGACAAATGCAATGAGGGACACAAAATAGCGTGTCCCAGTGTGACCAGAAGTGCGAAAGGTGTAGGTTCCAAATGTGTTCTGGCATCAGGAGAGAAACTTAAAATTAGAGCCACTATCGAGTGACCAGGCCTTCCATTGTTACTAAAGGGAGTGGGGGATGGAGAAAAAAAGCATAAAAGCAGGATAAGTTATACTACCTATGAAACAGTCTTAAACTAAAGGTTGACTATGCCAAGTCACTAACATAAATGTTGATCTCAAAGAGCTCCTCTTATTGCAAATCCTTTAAAGGCCCAGCGCAGTCAAAAACCAGATTATCCTGTGTTCTTTTTCATATATATATATACACTACCGGTCAAAAGTTTTAGAACACCTACTCATTCAAGGGTTTTTCTTTATTTTACTATTTTCTACATTGTAGAATAATAGTCAAGACATCAAAACTATGAAATAACACATATGGAATCCTGTAGTAACCAAAAAAGTATTAAACAAATCAAAATATTTTATATTTGAGATTCTTCAAATAGCCACCCTTTGCCTTGATGACAGCTTTGCACACTCTTGGCATTCTCTCAACCAGCTTCACCTGGAATGCTTTTCCAACAGTCTTGAAGGAGTTCCCACATATGCTGAGCACTTATTGGCTGCTTTTCCTTCACTCTGCGGTCCGACTCATCCAAAGCCATCTCAATTTGGTTGAGGCCAGATCATCTGATGCAGCACTCCATCTCTCTCCTTCTTGTTAAAATAGCCCTTACACAGCCTGGAGGTGTGTTGGGTCATTGTCCTGTTGGTAAACAAATGATAGTCCCACTAAGCCAAAACCAGATGGGATGGCGTATCACTGCAGAATGCTGTGGTAGCCATGCTGGTTAAGTGTGCCTTGAATTCTAAATAAAATCACAGACAGTGTCACCAGCAAAGCACCCCCACACCGTAACACCTCCTCCTCTATGCTTTACAGTGGGAAATACATATGCGGAGATCATCCGTTCACCCACACCGCGTCTCACAAAGACACTGCGGTTGGAACAAAGAATCTCCAATTTGGAGTCCAGACCAAAGGACAAATTACCACCGGTCTAATGTCCATTGCTCGTGTTTCTTGACCCAAGCAAGTCTCTTCTTCTTATGATTGATGTCCTTTAGTAGTGATTTCTTTGCAGCAATTCGACCATGAAGGCTTGATTCACAGTCTCCTCTGAACAGTTGATGTTGAGATGCGTCTGTTACTTGAACTCTGTTAAGCATTTATTTGGGCTGCAATTTCTGAGGCTGGGAACTCTAATGAACTTATCCTCTGCAGCAGAGGTAACTCTGGGTCTTCCATTCCTGTGGTGGTCCACATGAGAGCCAGTTTCATCACAGCGCTTGATGGTTTTTGTGACTGCACTTTCAAAGTTCTTGAAATGTTCCGTATTGACTGACCTTCATGTCTTAAGGTAATGATGAACTGTTGTTTCTCTTTGCTTATTTGAGCTATTCTTGCCATAATATGGACTTGGTCTTTTACCAAATAGGGCTATCTCCCCCCTCCCCCTACCTTGTCACAACATAACTGATTGGCTCAAACGCATTAAGAAGGAAATAAATTCCACACATTCACTTTTAACAAGGCACACCTGTTAATTGAAATGCATTCCAGGTGACTACCTCATGAAGCTGGTTGAGAGAATGCAAAGAGTGTGCAAAGCTGTCATCAAGGCAAAGGGTGGCTATTTGAAGAATCTCAAATATAAAATATATTTTGATTTGTTTAACACTTTTTTCGATTACATATGTGGTATTTCATAGTTTTGATGTCTTCACTATTGTAGAATAGTAAAAATAAAGAAAACCCCCTGAATGAGTAGGTGTTCTAAAACGTTTCACCGGTAGTGTATATATATTTCCTCACTATGAGGTTGGAATAATACTGTGAAAGAGTATGTTTGAAAAGACCGGCTGAAATTTCAGACTGTTTTGGTAGGATGGAGTTTTGGCCTCCCTGGTGACGTCACCAAGCGTTAAATTAGTTGATAGACCAATAAGATATACAATTCCTAACCTCTCTGCCAAAAACAGCACATTTTCAGTTTTCCCCTCCCCACTCAGACAACTCCCAGACAGTTATAGCAAAATTCTTGCTTGAGAAATTGCTATTTGCTATGAAGCTATTTTTGTTTCCTTTTGACCATTTTAATTGAAAACAATCAGAGTAAGGTACTTAATTGTTACCCAGAAAATGTTTGATATTGAGATAAAATGGCTGCATTGGACCTTAAACAATTCCTTACCCTAACACAGAGTACATCATTGGACCTCTACCACTTCCACCCCATTATAAGGAAACAAATTAAAAGCACTTTACATAGAGGACAACTAATAGCCCGTATTGCTCACTCTGTTCAGATCTCTTGTGAAAGGCAAGTTACGACTTAGTCTAACCAGGTCTCTTTTCCACACCTTTTGTACACTCTCTGATATCAGCTGTTCTGCATGAGCGCTTAGTATATCATTGCACAACATGTTGTTATGACTATCTGATCTTTTATCTCATCAACCGTATTGTAGGCTATATACTTAGCAGAATGTCAGGCTGATTGTTTCATAGATACCTAAAAGGCATGTGTCTGAACAGATCTCTCTCTCTCCCTCTGCATCAGAAGAACACTTGACCTGGATCTGCTGTTTTCATGAGAGTTATCTTCTCACGGTGTGGCTTGATATTCTATACAGGGTGACATTTTGACAACGGAAAAATGTGAAGATGTTGCCAAAAATCTACCATATCAATTCATATAGGCCTAATTAGGCAAGTAATTTGATTCAAAACACTTTTGGAATACAGCAGATTGGGGTTTCATCACACCTTCATAGATTATCACTGGCTTTTCATGAACGTCACAATTATTTATTTTTAAAATGTATATGTATTGGAAAAGGCTTGTGGGCAGTATGTAAACTGCTGATGTAATGCATGGTCAAAATGGGTCACTAATGTGCAGTGGAAGATCAGGTAGATCTAGGAAAACATACACGTCTTAAAAGCGGCTTGGTCATTGCCCTTTTCATCAGGGTTTTCCTTTTGTTTCCAAGTATTCCAGTAACTCAAGCCACATCTCTCGTGGAGCCAGTATCATGTACATACCATGGTTTCCTGACACACATGGTTTCCTGACACACATCCCTATACAACGAAGCATTCGACTTCAGCACTGAATCATTTGTTAGTCAGCCAGGAAGATCATAATCCTATCAGCTAACAGATGCTCAGTGAAGTCCTGATCAGCTCTAACAGACTCAAATAGCCTACATACACTCCCCCCAAAAGTTTCAGAACAAGAAAAAATATATCACTATCAACTCAGACATGCACCAGCCTGTACTGACTCATAGGAAGAGGCATGACACATGGGGGGTAGTAGATGGTTGAACACAAAGCTCTAAGTGACACCATACAGTCTGTTACTCCTGGCAACTGCTATAAAATGTGTAAACCTTTGTTTAGTTTGCCCAAGGTGCATCCTATTTCTATTAATGTTTAACTCCTACAATACACACACACTTAAATGATTTTGAACGACATCATTTAATTTTATAAGCTACAGTCACATACTGGAAAGTATTGGAAGCCCTTATGAAGTTTGCTTGACCAACTTTGTATTGCAGGTGAGGAATAGCCTGATAGCTAGTTAGTCAGGAGCTGATGGAAGGAATGGGACAGGAGTAGGCATTGCTTCTCCAGATAAGGGCTGGGCGATATGGCCAAAATATCATATCACTGTATTTTTCAACGTTTTTACAGTATTTGACGGTATTTTATGTTTTTCAATAATAAAAAAGTTATACATTTGCTTTATGACCCTAGGGTGGCAACACATACATTCTAAGTGATTTAAATGGGTCTTTCTCCAGTCTGATTGTTTTATTCTGTTCAATTCAACTTCAACCATAAATAATTTCCTGCATTTCCATTCAATGCTGCAGAAATGTTTTGGTACCCTTCCCCAGATTTGCGCCTCGACACAATCCTGTCTCGGAGCTCTACGGACCATTCCTTCTACCTCATGGCTTGGATTTTGCTCTGACATGCACTGTCAGCTGTGGGACCTTATATAGACAGGTGTGTGCCTTTCCAAATCATGTCCAATCAATTTAATTTACCACAGGTGGACTCCAATCAAGTTGTAGAAACATCTCAAGGATGATCGCGGGAAACAGGATGCACCTGATCTCAATTTCGAGTCTCATAGCAAAGGGTCTGAATACTTATGTAAATAAGGTATTTCTGTTTTTTATTTGTAATACATTTGTAAAAATTTCTAAAAACCTGTTTTCGCTTTGTCATTATGTGTGTAGATTGATGTTTTTTTTTATTTTTTTATCCATTTTAGAATAAGGCATAACAAAACGTGGAAAAAGTCAAGGGGTCTGAATACTTTCCAAAGGCACTGTATATCATAAGGCCTTTCTTTGAGGGCCTAGTTATACCCTAACAGAGTGGTATTAGGAAACTCCTGGTTTACATGCCACATCAGGCCTGCAAATCACATTATGCTGGATTGCAGTGATTTGTAAATCTATTGGAATCCAGACAGAGTTAGGATAGCCAAAAATTTGACTTGTTACCCACCTACAACCTGCTTTCAAAATGACAGGGTAAGAAATATTGAATATTGAGACTACCTTAATCATCTAAACTGGAACAACCATCTCAGTAACGGGTCCAATAAATCAAATTACTAACAGATTGGATTAGTTTAAAAAACGGTATGTTATTTATCTTCCTGTAGCATAAAATGAATCAACCAATTAATGTACATGCAAAAACCCAGATATTACATTAAAACAAATAATTCTGAAAATCTCCCTGCAATAGAGCATGCTGGGAAATATTATATATGGTCATATGTAGAATCCTTCTTGCCTTCCAAAGAATCATTCTTGCATTCCAAAGAATCATCAAAGATCCCTTTCTTCCAAAAATGGTTCTTAGGATGTTAAAGGTTCTAAGTAGAACCCTTTGCCTTACAAAGAACCCTTGTCTTCCAAAAAGGGTTGTTCAGATCAAAATGGTTCTTGGTAGAACCCCATCTCTCTGTAAAGAACCCTTTTGGAACCCTTTTTTCTAAGAGTGTAGTTAAGCAGGTCTGAAAAGTTAACCAGATGACTTACTGCCAAAACAAACCAAAGGAGAATGCTGCATCTTAAATTGCCTGCAGGTGAGATTTACGGTCAAGTGAAATGGCCACTGTCCCGTAAAAAAAATCAAAATTGGGGCCGAACACTGAAATCATTACAGATTTTCACTGGTAGAACCCAAAAGACTGTTGCTCTTTTACAGATCTACTGTAAGTACGCGATCTAGCTACAGTAGTATACCTCACAAACTCACATCAATACACTACAACAGAGTTACAGTAGACTTCACTAAAGTCAAATTCCTTTTTATAAAAGCTAAAAGCTAATTAAAAATGAAACATGGTATGCAATTCCCCTTTGCATATGGCCTGGGGTTTTAGCATAATGAACCACATCAAACACTGAGTGAACAGCTAATTACATTTCCCCACAAATTAATGAGAGTGGGATTGTTTATGCTGTTCGCCTCCACCAGACGATTGAAGGGGCCTTAAAGGGATTGTGTGAGATTTTGTCTACTTACCCAAAGTCAGATGACCTCATGGATACCATTCTTATGTCGCTGTGTCCAGTATGAAAGAAGTTAGAGGTAGTTTCAATTAGTTAATCTGACTGTGGGTAAGTAGATAAAGGGCTTAATTGCCAAAATAGCGCACTATCCCTTTAAGAGTGCAGCTCCATTTCACTGTTGATACTACTGTTGAATTTATAAAAGGGTATGCTACTCAATGACTGTTTTTCCTCTAATTCACCCAAATGATATGCAATTAGCGAATGACAACGTTCTTCTGTAAGCAAACCCTTTTTGCATAGTGCAGAGAGCAAATACTGCTTATTAGCATTCAAGCATATTGTTTATTCTAAGGTCATGGTTGTGATATACAGGCCAAATGCTTGTTGTATGTGTGTGTTTGTGTAAATCATAAATAATGTATTATCAAACTTGTACACTGTGAGGTGCCATAAAAAGGTAAACATGCAAACTTGTTAAAATACTAATTTATAGGGGCTCAATGAACACAGCAAATTCTCCAGTGTTAAATCAACACTGAGAGTGTTAAATTAATATTGAAAATGTAGACTTGTATAGACACAGGAACAGTGTTAAATTAAAGGTCCCGAACAAGTCTTTCTGAGTCCCATGTAAAATAGCCTTTTGAGTGACAAAAATTTCACCCATAATATTTTGGGAGGATAGAAATGCAAAAGATGTGAGAAGGTTATTTTGGTCTCATGGCTAACTACCAGGAAGTTTGAAAAGACAGGCTGAGTGGAAGCTTATATTCATGAACTTGCCTTGCCTGACAGCTCTTTGAAACATCTGTCAAGAAACTTAAATGCAGTGAGCAGTGTTACAGTAAAATCATCTCAAACAAATTTGGTTGACATATAACCTTTTTATACATGTCCCTTGTGCTGTGGAGTTTTGAACAAGTTTTGAACGACCCTCCCCCCCCTTTTGGAGGCAGGTGGTCCAAAATAGTTGAGGGTTGTCTAACTTTTTAAAATGTATTTTATGCTTTGGGGAGGGTTGTGTGGTTTTTTATTGGGCACATGGGAGGGTAGTGTGTTTTTTCCCAGGTTTACATTCACCATTTTGCAGGTTTTACTGTATAATTTCTTCCATCCTAGACACATTTCCTAATCTGCTTGCATGCACCTCCCTTATATCAAGGTGTTTTGGTACTTTGCTTATGCGCAACGCTTTTCCGCATGCTAACCATACCAGTCAGGTCAATATAGTCTACCAGTCTAACTGTCTATCCTGCCCTCTAGCCACCATTCATAATGGCAATAGTGGTAAGGGGATCGTTTTTCAAGATCTGCAATAAGCTTACTAGCAATTATACCACACATAAAATCATTCAAAGCTGCACCAATTTTCAATATAGGCAGAGAGGCAATGGTCATTGCGAATGAAAGAACAGTGAAGACATGAGACACGCAGCTCAAAAAGCTCCCCTATTGATCTTGTTCAGGGACAATACAATTATCCAACCTAGCCTCCAACACCACATTGCAAATAATAATTGCATTATTGTTTTCAAATGAGTACAAATTTCTACTCTACACTGCAGTGAAAATGTAATTAGAATAACGGTGCCAAAGCCCTGTGATTTGAATATTTGATTCCATTTGGATCAGTTGTATGTCTACTCTTGACAGTTTATAAGGTATAGAAAGGCATAGTAGCAGGCCAGTCTGGCTATATTTTAAGTGCTGATACTGAGATGCACTGTCTGTTGCGGATCATCATTCTCCGAAGTCGTTCTAATAATGTGGCCACATCACAGGAGGCTGCTGAGGGGAGGATAGCTCATAATAATGGCTGGAATGGAGTAAATGGAATGGTATCAAACACATGGAAAATATGTATTTAATGTGTTCAATACCATTCCATTGATTCCGTTCCAGCCATTACTATGAGCCCATCCTCCCCAATTAAGGTGTCACTGGCCGCCTGTGGGTCACATATGTTTCCAGCAGGCCCAGTTATTCAGGAAAGCTTAAAACACGCTCTGCCTCCTCTCCAATCCGAGCGGCTATTTCTCACGCATCTAGAACCCATAACGCTTCAATAGCCTAAATATTTGTAATTAAACTTTTTAAACGTATTACATTTTATGTGTGGAATAAACACAACCATTCACAATGTTTTAAGCTGATTAGGCTACTCTCCTGTAGGCTACCTGCGCACGTTCGTCCAAAATATAATTCCAGCAACCAAACTGTGCAGACTGTGGAGTTGAAAACGCAAACCATGATGTCAAAGGTGGGGGTGTTTGTTTCATGATTAACCACTCATGGTGTGATTGTGATAACATACAGGAACTCAAGTCCTTTTGTTCACCTGACCTAGAATACCTCACAATCAAATGCAGACCGTATTACCTCCCAAGAGAATTCTCTTCGGTTATAGTCACAGCCGTGTATATTCCCCCTCAAGCCAATACCACGACGACCCTCAAAGAACTTCACTGGACTTTATGCAAACTGGAAACCACATATCCTAAGGCTGCATTTATTTTAGCTGGGGATTTTAACAAAGCAAATTTGAGGAAAACGCTACCGAAGTTCTATCAACACATTGACTGTAGTACTCGCACTGCTAAAACACTCGACCACTGCTACTCCAACTTCCGGGATGCCTACAAGGCCCTCCCCCGCCCTCCCTTCGGCAAATCTGATCACGACTACATTTTGCTCCTCCCTTCCTATAGGCAGAAACTCAAACAGGAAGTACCCGGGCTAAGGACTATTCAACGCTGGTCTGACCAATCGGAATCCACGCTTCAAGATTGTTTTGATCACGCAGACTAGGATATGTTCTGGGTAGCCTCCGAAAATAACATTGACGAATACACGGATACGGTGACTGAGTTTATTAAGAAGTGTATAAGAGATGTTGTACCCACAGTGACTATTAAAACCTACCCTAACCAGAAACCGTGGATAGATGGCAGCATTCACGCAAAACTGATAGCGCGAACCACTGCATTTAACCATGGCAAGGTGACTGGGAATATGGCCGAATACAAACAGTGTAGTTATTCCCTCCGTAAGGCAATCAAACAGGCAAAACGTCAGTATAGAGACAAAGTGGAGTCACAATTCAACGGCTCAGACACGAGAAGTATGTGGCAGGGTCTACAGACAATCATGGACAACTAAGGGAAAACCAGCCACGTCGCGGACACCGACGTCTTGTTTCCGGACAAGCAAAACACCTTCTTCGCCCGCTTTGAGGATAACACAGTGCCACCAACGCGGCCGGCAAACAAGGACTGTGGGCTCTCCTTCTCCGTGGCCAACGTGAGTAAGACGTTTAAGCGTGTTAACCCTCGCAAGGCTGCTGACCCAGACGGCATCCCTAGCCGCGTCCTCAGAGCATGCGCAGACCAGCTGGCTGGAGTGTTTACGGACATATTCAATCTCTCCCTATCCCAGTCTGCTGTCCCCACTTGCTTCAAGATGTCCACCATTGTTATTGTACCCAAGAAAGCAAAGGTAACTGAACTAAATGACTATCGCCCCGTAGAACTCACTTCTGTCATTATGAAGTGCTTTGAGAGGCTAGTTAAGGATCATATCACCTCTACCTTACCTGACACCCTAGACCCACTTCAATTTGCTTACCGCCCCAATAGATCCACAGACGATGCAATCTCCATCGCACTGCACACTGCCCAAGAGGAATACCTACAGTTGAAGTGAGAAGTTTCCATACACCTTAGCCAAATACATTTAAACTCAGTTTTTCACAATTCCTGACATTTAATCCTAGTAACAATTCCCTGTCTTAGGTCAGTTAGGATCACCACTTTATTTTAAGAATGTGAAATGTTAGAATAATAGTAGAGAGAATGATTTATTTCAGCTTTTATTTCTTTCATCACATTCCCGGTGGGTCAGAAGTTTACATACACTCAATTAGTATTTGGTAGCATTGCCTTTAAATTGTTTAACTTGGGTCAAACGTTTTGGGTAGCCTTCCACAAGCTTCCCACAATAAGTTGGGTGAATATTGTCCCATTCCTCCTGACAGAGCTGGTGTAACTGAGTCAGGTTTGTAGGCCTCCTTGCTCGCACACGCTTTTTCAGTTCTGCCCACAAATTCTCTATAGGATTGAGGTCAGGGCTTTGTGATGGCCACTCCAATACCTTGACTTTGTTGTCCTTAAGCCATTTTGCCACAACTTTGGAAGGATGCTTGGGGTCATTGTCCATTTGGAAGACCCATTTGCGACCAAGCTTTAACTTCCTGACTGATGTCTTGAGATGTTGCATCAATATATCCACATAATTTTCCTTCCTCATGATGCCATCTATTTTGTGAAGTGCACCAGTCCCTCCTGCAGCAAAGCCTCCACACAGCATGATGCTGCCACCTCCGTGCTTCACGGTTGGGATGGTGTTCTTCAGCTTGCAAGACCCCCCCTTTCCTCCAAACATAACAATGGTCATTATGGCCGAACAGTTCTATTTTTGTTTCATCAGACCAGAGGACATTTCTCCAAAAAGTACGATCTTTGTCACCATGTGCAGTTGCAAACCGTAGTCTGCCTTTTTATGGCGGTTTTGGAGCAGTGGCTTCTTCCTTGCCGAGCGGCCTTTTAGGTTATGTCGATATAGGACTTGTTTTACTGTGGTTATATATATATTTTTGTCCCCGTTTCCTCCAGCATCTTCACAAGGCCCTTTGCTGTTGTTCTGGTATTGATTTGCACTTTTCGCACCAAAGTACATTCATCTCTAGGAGACAGAACGCGTCTCCTTCCTGAGCGGTATGACGGCTGCGTGGTCCCATGGTGTTTATACTTGCGTACTATTGTTTGTACAGATGAATGTGGTACCTTCAGGCGTTTGGAAATTACTCCCAAGGATGAACCAGACTTGTGGAGGTCTACACATTTTTTTCTGAGGTCTTGGCTCATTTCTTTTCATTTTCTCGTGATGTCAAGCAAAGAGGCACTGAGTTTGAAGGTAGGCCTTGAAATACATCCACAGGTACACCTCCAATTGACTCAAATGATGTCAATTAGCCTATCAGAAGCTTCTAAAGCTATGACATAATTTTCTGGAATTTTCCAAGCTGTTTAAAGGCACAGTCAACTTAGTGTATGTAAACTTCTGACCCACTGGAATTGTGATACAGTGAATTATAAGTGAAATAATCTGTCTGTAAAAAATTTTTGGACAAATGACTTGTGTCATGCACAAAGTAGATTTGCCTAACCGACTTGCCAAAACTATAGTTTATTAACAAGAAATGTGTGGAGTGGTTGAAAAACGAGTTTTAATGACTCCAACCTACGTGTATGTAAACTTCCGACTTCAACTGTATGTAAGCATGCTGTTCATTGACTATAGCTCAGCATTCAACACCATAGTACCCTCCAAGCTCATCATTAAGCTTGGGGCCATCGGTCTGAACTCCGCCCTGTGCAACTGGGTCCTGGACTTCCTGATGGTCTGCCCCCAGGTGGTGAAGGTAGGAAACAACACTTCCACTTTGCTGATCCTCAACACAGGGGCCCACAAGGGTGCATACTCAGCCCCCTCCTGTACTCCCTGTTCACCCATGACTACGTGGTCACGCACGCTTCCAACTCAATCATCAAGTTTGCAGACCACACAACAGTAGTGGGCCTGATTACCAACAATGACGAGACAACCTACTGAGAGGAGGTGAAGGCCCTGGGAGTGTGGTGCCAGGAAAATAACCTCTCCCTCAATGTCGACAAAACAAAAGAGCTGATTGTGGACTTCAGGAAACAGCAGAGGGAGCACACCCCTATCCACATCGACGGGACCGCAGTGGAGCAGGTGGAAAGCTTCAAGTTCCTCGGTGTACACATCACTGACGATCTGAAATGGTCCACCCACACAGACAGTGTGGTGAAGAAGGCGCAACAGTGCCTTTTCAACCTCAGGAGGCTGAAGAAATAGGGCTTGGCACCTAAAACCCTCACAAATGTTTACAGATGCACAATTGAGAGCATCCTGTCGGGCTGCATCACCACCTGGTACGGCAACTGCACCGCCCACAACCGTAGGGCTCTCCAGAGGGTCACCGGGGACAAACTACCTGCCCTCCAGGACACCTACAGCACCCGATGTCACAGGAAGGCCAAAAAGATAATCAAGGACAACAACCACCCGAGCCACTGCCTGTTCACCCTGCTATCATCCAGAAGGCGAGGTCAGTACAGGTGCATCAAAGCTGGGACCCGAGAGACTGAAAAACAGCTTCCATCTCAAGGCCATCAAACTGTTAAATAGCCATCACTAGGCGGCTTCCACCCGGTTACGTAACCCTGCACCTTAGAGGCTGCTGCCCCATGTACATAGATTTGAAATCACTGGCCACTTTAACAATTGAACATTAGTCACTCTAATAATGTTTACATATTTTTGCTTTACTCATCTCATATGTATATACTGTATTCTATTCTACTGTATTTTAGTCTATGCCACTTCAACATTGCTCATTCTAATATTTCTAATATGTATATATTCCTTAATTCCATTATTTTACTTTTAGGTTGTGTGTAGTGTGTGTATTGTTAGATATACTGCACTGTTGGAGCTAGAAACACAAGCATTTCGCTACACCAGCAATAACATCTGCTAAACGTGTATGTGACAAATAAGATTTGATTTGATTTGCTTGAATTGTCTATTACTTTGAATTTTATTGACTATTCTGAATTTCCTTTTAAACTGTAATGAATTTAGGAAAAACCAAATAAATTGACCTTCACCCCGAGCTGGGTATTATTCTAATGAGCTCCGCCCTGAAACTCTTTCTACTTTGATCAAATGTGGCCTTGTTTGGGGGCGGAGCTCATTAGAATAATACCCAGCAGCGTGCTGTGCAAGAGTCAGTGCATTAAACTAAAGTAGATAACCAAGAACATATCACAGTCATAGCCAGAAAAAATATTGTTACCGTTACTGAGAATGTTGTTGTAGTTAAGCGGCAACTTGCAAGTTTATTATTATATTACAAAAATATATGTATTCTAATTAAACTGTTACAAAATATATTAATTGTACTTCAAGCCAGTGAAATACAAATTACAAATTCGGTATTGAAATACCTTAATTAAACACATGCCTGCACTGTAAATCTAACCACTGTGCTTCCAGTAATGCACTGTAAATTCTGGAAATACAGCATGCTGCTGTAGTCAGGTGTTACAGTAATAAGCTGTAAATGTGTGTTTCAGTAAAGGTCTTGTATATCTACAGTAATTTACTGGCTTCTGCACTGCCAGTATTTTATTGCACAGTTACAGTAACCTACTGGCTACTGTGCTGCCAGTATACTGGACATTTTTACAGTGTAGTTTGGAAAGCAAATGGCTTATGCTGTAAAGACAAGACAATTAAGACTGTAATCTGTCTTTTAGTTATACAAATGCTCAACTTAATTGAGTGACCAATATAGCCTATGTTATTGGCACCAGCAGAGAGCATTAGCCATATTCCTGTTGAGTGCGCATATTCACTCTTTATCATTGTTGGGTCAGTGCCACTTGACAGTTTGTTTTTGGACAATCATTTCCTCCTCCAGGTTAGATGAACATCGTATTGAATTTGTGTCTCCCCTTCTCGTGGGCATATTATATGGATCAGATAACGCCGTTTTTATTGATCTGTTTGTCAGCGTCAGCAGAGTACGCTACCCTGTCTTTTTTTGTCGTATTAAAAGTATAGCAGAATTGCATGAAATGTGTTTATAAAAGGCAACATTTTACCCGTGGAGTTATATTATATTATTAGCCTAAATTATAACTAACTATCCAATCTACTCATCAGATTAGTAATAGTAGGCGACACAAGTCTGCAAATGCAATGCATGGAATGCTTTATTAAAGGTGCATGTTTATGTTGAAAATTAGCTTCCACAAACTTCAAACTCACGCGCCGCCGTTGCGAGTGTGCGACATGCACATCTGCGCACAAACACTATAACCCTTATGATTAACTATTAACAATGATTAAGGTACATTATTTGTATCAACATAACCGAACTAAAGCTGACAGAACTGAAACGTGAATGTAGCATAACTCCGTTTAACGTTTATCAATTTTGGGGATGTCACGCGCCATCAGGTGATATTGAATTGGCAAAATCCAAATTATCTATTGTCTATTCGGGGGAAATATCGCAAAACATACATCTTCAAACAACTAAACAACTGTAGATCATTGCATGCAAAGTCCGACTCGAACTCATGGACACACAATGGAGAAAATTATTCATCAATAAGTAAAAATATTTATCTTACCTATTTCAGAGTCCGAATCACAAGATCCCAAATAAGCGGAATGAACTAACACAATGCATGAAATCCACCAGCTATTCATTGCAGCCATGTCAGCAGTCGGAGAGTAGACTACATTAAAGTTGTGTTGTGAAAACTTCATGAACTTTTCTTCAAGAGACGTGGTAGCAGTTCACTCACGCACTTCCGGTTGATAATAGACTATGGGCTATATTTACTCTCCTTGATAATGTGCTGGACACAAATGCTTAAAACTGTTCATATTCATATTTTCGAAATGAATAATACATTACTATATTTCTGGTATTATTATTATCACTGTTGTTATTCACTCCTACTGTATTGATGATAGTGCGGTGTTGAATTTGTGTATGAATATTAGCCTACACTTCAGGTAATATAAATAGCTAGGAAAACATTTATACTGTGACGCCCGCCGTTTGGTGCAACGCAGATCCTGTGGAGAGCGTAGTGAAATGGAGAAGACATTGTCTGACCTGCTAAGTTTTGATGCAAAGTCTTTGCCCGACAAGGTCAAGTTAGGATGTGTTAGTTATCCCGTGAGAGCTTTTGTTCCAGAAATACTATGGTGTTTTAAGTGCCAAGCCTATGGTCATGTTGCAGGAGTGTGTAGGAGTGAGATTCATAGATTTGAGAAGTGTGCAGGTGGACGTGAGAAGAAGGAATGTGTAGTATCAGATGGAGAAAGTTGTGCGTGTCCAGTGAGAGAAAGGCAGGTTGAGTAGCCAGGGTCAGAGTAGTAAAACAAGTGTAGTATGCTGAAGCAGTTGAGAGAGTGGGAGAGGAAGATGGGTACATGGTGAGGGATCCTCAGAGGATTGCTGTGAGTAGGCAGAGACCAAATCAAATCAAATCAAATTTTATTGGCCACATGCACCCAATACAACAGGTGCAGACATTACAGTGAAATGCTTTACAGCCCTTAACCAACAGTGCATTTATTTTTAATAAAAAAGTAAAATAAAACAACAACAAAAAAGTGCTGAGAAATAAAGAGCAGAAGTAAATAATTAACAGAGTGGCAGCAGCGTAAAAGGATGGGGTGGGGGGGCAGTGCAAATAGTCCGGGTAGCCATGATTAGCTGTTCAGGAGTCTTATGGCTTGGGGGTAGAAGCTGTTGAGAAGTCTTTTGGACCTAGACTTGGCCCTCCGGTACTGCTTGCCGTGCGGTAGCAGAGAGAACAGTAGAGAGGGATGGGAATAATATGTGCTTCAGTAAGTTGTGGTTCTTAGCATTCATAGCCATGGTTGTCAACTGTACTGCAGAAATGGAACGTATGTCACAGAAAATAGAGGTTGTCGTGGCAGCTGCAGAGAAGTATTTGGGATTGCAAGGTTTTACTGAAGAAGATTTTCAGGGGGTGTTGAGTGGTAGTGTTCTGTCCTCCAAGACCATTGGCCTGGTGTAGGATTAGATAAGGTTAAATAGTGGAATGGGATGGTGGTTTCTTTTCTTTTTTATTTTCTTTTATTGTGAGGGCTAATAGTTTGCAGGGTAATCTTCCTTTTTCCCAATTTTGTATTACCGTGACTGGCCTCTGACTCCAGTACAGTACGTGGCAGTGAATGCACCTAAAAGTTGGATGCGCTCCGCCAACCAAATCCAAAAGAAGAAGAAGAAGAAGAAGAAGAAGAAGAAGCGATAATTTGGTTCCATTTCAACATATTTATTAGTGAAACCAAAGTGCTGTAACATACATAAATTAAATCAAATAGCCTAGTACACACCAAAACTTTTCAAATGTTCAAATCAAAAGGCTAATGCACAGAAAAACGTGGACAATCGTGTGCATCGCAAATTCAGAACTAAAGCACTGATCATTGGGAACTAGATCAGAATGACTGTTAAGGACAACAGACTATTTTCAGTCCTATGGGCTTCACCATGTGAGATCCAGAGTAAATACTGTATGTTATCATTCACATTTTATTATTTAAAGGTCATGAACAGTCAAAATCATGTTTTTCATTAAATTGGATCAAAGTATGATAACCAAAGTATGAAAAATGACTGTTGCTTCTACATTGATAAAGTTTGATCATGAAGTTACTGGTCCCCTCCCACATGTCAAAAACTTGGATTCATTATTAGGGGAACAAGGTGAAATCGCCCTAACTCTCATTTTAACACACCAATGGTAACATGTTATTCTCTTACCTAATTTAAATAAGTACCGCCTTGTAACCAACATTGGAGAAGACCTGTTTGCAGGGGGGTGTGGTTTATATAGCTAGATAACTACTCTGCTGGTGCCAACATTTTTACTGTAGGGTGTCAGAAAATATAATTAATATTTTACCCTATTCATCTATGGCAAAGATACATATAAACTCAGCAAAAAAAGAAACTTCCCTTTTTCAGGACCCTGTCTTTCAAAGATAATTCTTAAAATCCAAATAACTTCATAGATCTTCATTGTAATGGGTTTAAACACTGTTTCCCATGCTTGTTCAATTAACCATAAACAATTAATGAACATGCACCTGTGGAACGGTCGTTAAGCTTACAGACGGTAGGCAATTAAGGTCACAGTTATGAAAACTTAGGACACTCGAGGCCTTTCTACTGACTCTGAAAAACACCAAAAGAAAGATGCCCAGGGTCCCTGCTCATCTGCATGAACGTGCCTTAGGCATGCTGCAAGGAGGCATGAGGACTGCAGATGTGGCCAGTGCAATAAATTGCAATGTCCGTACTGTGAGACGCCTAAGACAGCACTACAGGGAGACAGGACGGACAGCTGATCGTCCTCGCAGTGGCAGACCACATGTAACAACACCTGCACTGGATCGGTACATCCGAACAGCACACCTGCGGGACAGGTATAGGATGGCAACAACAACTGCCCGAGTTACACCAGGAACGCACAATCCCTCCATCAGTGCTCAGACTGTCCGCAATAGGCTGAGAGAGGCTGGACCAAGGGCTTGTAGGCCTGTTGTAAGGCAGGTCCTCACCAGACATCACCGACAACAATGTCGCCTATGGGCACAAACCCACCGTCGCTGGACCAGACAGAACTGGCAAAAAGTGCTCTTCACTGACGAGTCGCGGTTTTGTCTTACCAGGGGTGATGGTCGGATTCACGTTTATCTTCGAAGGAATGAGCATTACACCGAGGCCTGTACTCTGGAGCGGGATCGATTTGGAGGTGGAGGGTCCATCATTGTCTGGGGCGGTGTGTCACAGCATCATCGGACTGAGTTTGTTGTCATTGCAGGCAATCTCAACGCTGTGCGTTACAGGGAAGACATCCTCCTCCCTCATGTGGTACACTTCCTGCAGGCACATCCTGAAATGACCCTCCAGCATGACAATGCCACCAGCCATACTGCTCGTTCTGTGCGTGATTTCCTGCAAGACAGGAATGTCAGTGTTCTGCCATGGCCAGCGAAGAGCCCGGATCTCAATCCCATTGAGCACGTCTGGGACCTGTTGGATCGGAGAATGAGGGCTAGGGCCATTCCCCCCAGAAATGTCCGGGAAATTGCAGGTGCCTTGGTGGAAGAGTGGGGCAACATCTCACAGCAAGAACTGGCAAATCTGGTGCAGTCCATGAGGAGGAGATACACTGCAGTACTTAATGCAGCTGGTGGCCACACCAGATACTGACTGTTACTTTTTGACCCCCTTGTTTGTTCAGGGACACATTATTCAATTTCTGTTAGTCACATGTCTGTGGAACTTGTTCAGTTTATGTCTCAGTTGTTGAATCTTGTTAAGTTCCTACAAATATTTACACATGTTAAGTTTGCTGAAAATAAACACAGTTGACAGTGAGAGGACTTTTTTGTTGTTGCTGAGTTTATGTTTCCCTTTTAATCTGTGTCTGGTGTTAGCTATAGAGTTACTGGCTAGCTAGGTTTTCAGCCAGCATGGAACAAAAGGTGGGAGGGTCTATCAAAACTCAAGACGCAGTTGTCAAGTCAACACATCTGTCAGTGCTGCTGTGAACCACATCACAAGGAACATGCCAAACGGGAGATGTTTAAATAAAAATGTATATCATTGATGCAATTTCAATTTTGTTTGAGTTGATTTGTGTATGACCAAATTAGTTTGAGATTATTTTACTGCAGCCCTACATCCAAGTTTCTTGACATAGGTGTTACAATGAGCTGTCAGTCAAGGCGAGCTCATGAATATAAGCTTCCCGCCCACTCAGCCTGTTTTTTCAAACTTCCTGGTAGTTAGCCATGAGAGAAAAACTTTTCAGAATGACTGTTCAGGACCTTGTAACACATTACAGTTGTAGCCTTTCATATTTGGCCTTCTTTGGCAACCAAAGGAACTTCTCTCTCTCTCCATAATTTGGGATGTGATGAACAGTTGCAAGATATCCCACCAAGCAAAATCTTGTTGAAAATACGATTGTGCCCAACGTCCAATCTGTTCAGTTTTGGTTGAAAGTGAAAGTTGAAAATATGTATTTTTCAAGTCATTGAAAATACGTCATTCTCAGTTCGTTGAAAAGACGACTATACAAAGCCATCCGTCTATGTTTGTTTTTGGTTGAAAGTGAAAGTTGAAAATACTGGAGTTGTTGTTTCAATGTACTTGCAGCCTATACACATGGACACAATATATACAATTGCTATATGAACTATTTTATGAACAATCATACAACACTCCAGTATTTACACACAGTATTTCTTTAGAACATTTAAGTGCTAAATGTCTTTATTCCACTACTGAAGAAGTATGTCTCAAATCATCATACTTACTCATTATTTCAAACATCCAGCGTGACAAAAGATACATTTTTAATTATTCCATGCCTCACCATTAAGGGAATTATTGCCAATACATATTAACAAAGAGGTTTCTATTCAGTTTTGATATTTGATATTTACATTTCATGTAGCATTTAGTAATAATAATTATTTATGCAACCAACTGAGAATTGTTTTTGTACAATTATATATTTTACAAACAATGGAGTAAAACAAGCTTAAATTTTGGGTTGGACATTGCATCCTATTCTTACTCTTTTAATCAATGTCATCATATTGCAAAAAAAAATGAACCCAATGAACTGACCAATCAACTGACTCTTGCAAAACCCATGAACAAGTATGTGCAAAAGCAACACATATCTTTGTCCATCTTAGTATTAAAAAACAGTATAAATTCAGTATGTACACTACATGACCAAAAGTATGTGGACACCTGCTTGTTGAACATCTCATTCCAAAATCATGGACATTAATATGGAGTTGGTCCGCCCTTTGCTGCTATAACAGCCTCCACTCTTCTGGGAAGGTTTTCCACTAGATGTTGGAACATTGCTGCTGGGACTTCCTTCCATCCGAGGACAGACTTATTATGCGCTATGCGCTTCAGCACTCGGCGGTCCCATTCTGTGAGCTTGTGTGGCCTACCACTTCACAGCTGAGCCGTTGTTGCGCCTAGACGTTTCCCCTTCACAATAACAGCACTTACAGTTGACCGGGGCAACTCTAGCAGGGCAGAAATTTGAGGAACTGAATTGCTGGAAGGTGGCATCCTATGACGTTGCCACGTTGAATGTCCCTGAACTCTTCAGTAAGGCCATTCTACTGCCGATGTTGGTCTATGTCAGCAACGGGTGTGGCTGAAATAGCAGAATCCACTAATTTGAAGGGGTGTCCACATACTTTTGTATATATAGTGTATCTTCCACTATGTCAAAATTGTGCATGGTATGTAAGTTTAGTATCACTTTTCTACCAATCCAGTGCATCTTTTAAATCAACAATAGGTCAAAGTATTCAACTACTGAAAACTGAAACAAACAAATGGATCAAACAAAGACAAATAGATCAATCCCTCTTTTCAAGCCTGCTGAAGGCGTGTGGTGGTGGCGTTGTAAACACCACCCCCGGCTCTACCAGGGGCATGCTTGAGGTGGTCTCCCATGGCTCTGCGTATGTCACGTTCTGTGGCCTTGCCGTTCCATTTCTTGACTGCCCCTGCAACACAAACACAAAAAGTTATATTATATGAAACACTCAAAGTAATGGATATGGAGCATCTACTGTATGGCCTCGGTTACACCTGGCACTTAAATGCGACTTCTGTCTTCCTATCACTCCAAGCTGCATTAGGTCTGGATGCACGAAAGTCACATTGTGCTCGCATTACAGTGGCTTGGCATTTTTCCTATTTTGTTGCCTTACAACCTGGAATTAAAATTGATTTTTGGGGGGTTTGTATCATTTGATTTACACAACATGCCTACCACTTTGAAGATGCAAAATATTTTTTATTGTGAAACAAACAAGAAATAAGACACAAAAACAGAAAACTTGAGTATATATACATTATAAATTATAGGTTGTAATGCAACAAAATAGGAAAAACGCGAAGGGGGATGAATACTTTTGCAAGGCACTGTAGGTTCAGATCTGCCAGGAAGGGAATTGTGTTCAGAATTGGACATGCATAAGCAATGTAAGGAGATGGGGTGAATGAGTGGGGAAAAGCACATTCTACACAAATTGATTTTATAATAACAAAGAACAAATGTGTGTGCCTGAGGGGAAATAAACGTTCATACAGCCAAAAGGGGCGAGCTATTACACGAATATCGGTGGACAATTTGCACTAATCAAATCAAATCAAATCAAATGTTATTGGCCACATGCGCCGAATACAACAGGTGCAGACATTACAGTGAAATGCTTACTTACAGCCCTTAACCAACAGTGCATTTAAAAATAAAACAACAACAAAAAAAGTGTTGAGAAAAAAATAGCAAAAGTAAAATAAAATAACAGTAGGGAGGCTATATATACAGGGGGGTACCGGTGCAGAGTCAATGTGCGGGGGCACCGGCTAGTTGAGGTAGTTGAAGTAATATGTACATGTGGGCAGAGTTAAAGTGACTATGCATAAATAATTAACAGAGTGGCAGCAGCGTAAAAGGATGGGGTGGGGGGGCAGTGCAAATAGTCAGGGTAGCCATGATTAGCTGTTCAGGAGTCTTATGGCTTGGGGGTAGAAGCTGTTGAGAAGTCTTTTGGACCTAGACTTGGCACTCCGGTACCACTTGCCGTGCGGTAGCAGAGAGAACAGTCTATGACTAGGTTGGCTGGAGACACCAAGGAACTTGAAGCTCTCAACCTGTTCCACTGCAGCCCCGTCGATGAGAATGGGGGCGTGCTCAGTCCTCTTTTTTTTCCTGTAGTCCACAATCATCTCCTTTGTCTTGGTCACGTTGAGGGAGAGGTTGTTGTCCTGGCACCACACGGCCAGGTCTCTGACCTCCTCCCTATAGGCTGTCTCATCGTTGTCGGTGATCAGGCATACCACTGTTGTGTCGTCGGCAAACTTAATGATGGTGTTGGAGTCGTGCCTGGCCATGCAGTCATGGGTGAACAGGGAGTACAGGAGGGGGACTGAGCACGCACCCCTGAGGGGCCCCCGTGTTGAGGATCAGTGTGGCAGATGTGTTGTTACCTACCCTTACCACTTGGGGGCGGCCTGTCAGGAAGTCCAGGATCCAGTTGCAGAGGGAGGTGTTTAGTCCCAGGATCCTTAGCTTAGTGATGAGCTTTGAGGGCACTATGGTGTTGAATGCTGAGCTGTAGTCAATGAATAGCATTCTCATGTAGGTGTTCCTCTTGTCCAGGTGGGAAAGGGCAGTGTGGAGTGCAATAGAGATTGCATCATCTGTAGATCTGTTGGGGCGGTATGCAAATTGGAGTGGGTCTAGGGTTTCTGGGATAATGCTGTTGATGTGAGCCATGACCAGCCTTTCGAAGCACTTGATGGCTACAGACGTCAGTGCTACGGGTCGGTAGTCATTTAGGCAGTATATCTTAGAGTCCTTGGGCACGGGGACTATGGTGGTCTGCTTGAAACATGTTGGTATTACAGACTCAGTCAGGGACATGTTGAAAATGTCAGTGAAGACACTTGCCAGTTGGTCAGCACATGCTTGGAGTACACGTTCTGGTAATCCGTCTGGCCCTGCGGCCTTGTGAATGTTGACCTGCTTAAAAGTCTTACTCACATCGGCTACGGAGAGCGCGATCACATAGTCATCCGGAACAGCTGGTGCTCTCATGCATGCTTCAGTGTTGCTTGCCTCGAAGCGAGCATATAAGTGGTTTAGCTCGTCTGGGAGTCTTGTGTCACTGGGCAGCTCGCGGCTGTGCTTCCCTTTGTAGTCTGTAATAGTTTTCAAGCCCTGCCACATCCGACGAGCGTCAGAGCCAGTGTAGTACGATTCAATCTTAGTCCTGTATTGACTCTTTGCCTGTTTGATGGTTCGTCGGAGGGCATAGCGGGATTTCTTATAAGCGTCCGGGTTAGAGTCCCGCTCCTTGAAAGCGGCAGCTCTACCCTTTAGCTCAGTGCGGATGTTTCCTGTAATCCATGGCTTCTGGTTGGGGTATGTACGTACAGTCACTGTGGGGACGACATCATCGATGCACTTATTGATGAAGCCAGTGACTGATGTGGTGTACTCCTCAATGCCATCTGAAGAATCCCGGAACATGTTCCAGTCTGTGCTAGCAAAACAGTCCTGTAGCTTAGCATCTGTGTCATCTGACCACTTTTTTATTAACCGAGTCACTGGTGCTTCCTGCTTTAGTTTTTGCTTATAAGCAGGAATCAGGAGGATAGAGTTATGGTCAGATTTGCCAAATGGAGGGCGAGGGAGAGCTTTGTATGCGTCTCTGTGTGTGGAGTAAAGGTGGTCTAGAGTTTTTTTTCCTCTGTTTGCACATTTAACATGCTGGTAGAAATTAGGTAGAACGGATTTAAGTTTCCCTGCATTAAAGTCCCCGGCCACTAGGAGCGCTGCATCTGGATGAGCGTTTTCCTGTTGATTTATGGCCTTATACAGCTCATTCAATGCAATCTTAATGCCAGCATTGGTTTGTGGTGGTAAATAGACAGCTATGAAAAATATAGATGAAAACTCTCTTGGTAAATAGTGTGGTCTACAGCTTATCATAAGATACTCTACCTCAGGCGAGCAAAACCTCGACACTTCCTTAGTATTTGATTTTGTGCACCAGCTGTTGTTTACAAATATACACAGACCGCCACCCCTTGTCTTACCAGAGTCAGCCGTTCTATCCTGCCGATGTAGCGTATAGCCCGCTAGCTGTATGTTATCCATGTCGTCGTTCAGCCACGACTCGGTGAAACATAAGATATTACAGTTTCTAATGTCCCGTTGGTAGGATAACCGTAATCTTAGGTCATCCAATTTGTTCTCCAATGATTGAAGATTGGCTAATAGGATTGATGGAAGAGGCAGTTTACTCGCTCGCCGTCGGATCCTTACAAGGCACCCCGACCTACGTCCACGATATCTCCGTCTCTTCCTCACGCGAATGACAGGGATTTGGGCCTTGTCGGGTGTCTGTAGGATATCCTTCGCGGCCGCCTCGTTGAAGAAAAAATCTTCGTCCAATACGAGGTGAGTAATCGCTGTCCTGATATCCAGAAGCTCCTTTTGGTTATAAGAGACGATGGCAGAAACATTATGTACAAAATAAATTACAAATAACGCGGAAAAACACACATAATAGTACAATTGGTTAGAGGGCTGTAAAACGGCAGCCATCTTCTCCGGCGCTGTTAATGTAAATGAACATAGATAATGTAACATATTCCCTTTTGCTTACGTGATGAACCGCTAAAGGGATATAAATATTTACCATCTGAACTATGTGTGACCTCTCACCTCTCGGGGTGTAGAAGTGGTCTTCTTGACCAGTCCCTCAACAGCTCTCAGACTGAGCTCCACCCTCAGAAGAGAGGAAGGCTGGGGAGGAGACGGCAGGATGGAAGAATGAATGGATCAATCATTCAACAAGTCAGTAAAATAAAGAGAGCGTTGATAAGCTTAAATGTCCATCTCCCACCCATGGAGAGACCTACAGTATATACTGTATCTTACCCTCCAAACAGTCTCGGAGGTAGCGAGGCGGGGCTGCATGGCTCGTCTCCTGGTCAGCTGACATATCTGTAAGGGGAGAGCGAATCATCACTGGTTCATACACACACAGGACAGGAACATAGAGCCTTGTTAATACAACACTACTATACCATGCCTTCTTAACTGCCCGTGGGAAGATTAATTAAGTTGTAATGATTTTAATTAAATATAAAACTTCAGTCTCACAGACAACATTATGTTAATAAATGTAGTGTAGAACAACAAGTATTACAGTGTTATGGGTTTGATTATAATACTGCTATCAAGCTGCTCTGTTTCTTCATCAGACAGTGGAGTCATCAGTGAAAGCAACTCATTGGTCTCCTCCTCCTGTGGGAGAGAAACACAACACTGAACACACACCCTTCCCTGTGTCCTACACAGGACTCATAACAAGGCAGCCATAGCCTACTGTAGGGGTGCACCTCAATAGTCTACAGTGGCTTCCTCTATCTCCTTTCTTTAATTTGCACTGATCTGAAAGCATTATTGTATTTGTTTTCACCTGTCCTTTCAGATCAGTATGAGCAGAGAACAGAAAATAGTGAGAGATTATTGAGATGCACCCAAAACCTTGGGTAAGGTGCCAGACTGTACCTCTAATTTGAGCTTGGCTCCGATGATGTCCAGCAGAGACATTCCCCAACCACAATGCCCATGCGCCTCACACCCACTACACTGCTGTCCAGGTAGCTCTGCATACCCAGCATGCACGGCAGCAGCTCTGACAGGGGGAAGGACATCAGGGTTGTGATCATTAGGCACCAAACAGAAGAAAACAGACTTTAACAAGGCGGGACTACATAAGATCTGGTGAAACCAATTACCTTCAGAAGTCACATAATTAGTTAAATAAAGTCCACTTGTGTGCAATGTAAGTGTCACATGATCTCAGTATATATACACCTGTTCTGAAAGGCCCCAGAGTCTGCAACACCACTAAGCAAGGGGCACCACCAAGCAAGGAGCTCTCCAAACAGGTCAGGGACAAAGTTCTGGAGAAGTACAGATCAGGGTTGGGTTATAAAAAAATATCCGAAACTTTGAACATCCCACGGAGCACCATTAAATCCATTATTAAAAAATTTAAAGAATATGGCACCACAACAAACCTGCTAAGAGAGGGCCGCCCACCAAAACTCACGGACCAGGCAAGGAGGGCATTAATCAGAGAGGCAACAAAGAGACCAAAGATAACCCTGAAGGAGCTGCAAAGCTCCACAGCGGAGATTGGAGTATCTGTCAAAGCCCAGACCTCAATCCAATTGCGAATCTGTGGTATGATAAAGATTGCTGTACACCAGTGGAACCCATCCAACTTGAAGGAGCTGGAGCAGTTTTGCCTTGAAGAGCTGGAGCAATTGTGCAAGTTCTCCCACTTACACAGGTACACGTCAACTATGACAGACAAAATGAGTCGTTATGATACACACAGTGCTTTTAACATAGTGTTTTCAACTTACATATTTGACACACTTTGACATACATTACTACATTGTAAATGTTTATTTATACAGTAATTATTATTCAACATGTCCTTACCTAGGATTTAAACCCACAACGTCTTGGTGCATTCCGATCGTCCTACTACGCCACCATGTCTGTGTCAATAACTGATTTCACCTGTATTCCTGCGCTTTGGACTTCAAAGTACTTCTCAGCTTTGTTAAAAATCAATAATTATATTTCTCATAGTGATTCAGGTGTAACATTAAAGCAGAATAATATGCCCCATCAACATTAGACAACTACAGTGGGGGGAAAAAAGTATTTAGTCAGCCACCAATTGTGCAAGTTCTCCCACTTAAAAAGATGAGAGAGGCCTGTAATTTTCATCATAGGTACACGTCAACTATGACAGACAAAATGAGAAAAAAAATCCAGAAAATCACATTGTAGGATTTTTAATGAATTTATTTTCAAATTATGGTGGAAAATAAGTATTTGGTCAATAACAAAAGTTTCTCAATACTTTGTTATATACCCTTTGCTGGCAATGACACAGGTCAAACGTTTTCTGTAAGTCTTCACAAGGTTTTCACACACTGTTGCTGGTATTTTGGCCCATTCCTCCATGCAGATCTCCTCTAGAGCAGTGATGTTTTGGGGCTGTCGCTGGGCAACACGGACTTTCAACTCCCTCCAAAGATTTTCTATGGGGTTGAGATCTGGAGACTGGCTAGGCCACTCCAGGACCTTGAAATGCTTCTTACGAAGCCACTCCTTCGTTGCCCGGGCGGTGTGTTTGGGATCATTGTCATGCTGAAAGACCCAGCCACGTTTCATCTTCAATGCCCTTGCTGATGGAAGGAGGTTTTCACTCAAAATCTCACGATACATGGCCCCATTCATTCTTTCCTTTACACGGATCAGTCGTCCTGGTCCCTTTGCAGAAAAACAGCCCCAAAGCATGATGTTTCCACCCCCATGCTTCACAGTAGGTATGGTGTTCTTTGGATGCAACTCAGCATTCTTTGTCCTCCAAACACGACGAGTTGAGTTTTTACCAAAAAGTTCTATTTTGGTTTCATCTGACCATATGACATTCTCCCAATCCTCTTCTGGATCATCCAAATGCACTCTAGCAAACTTCAGACGGGCCTGGACATGTACTGGCTTAAGCAGGGGGCACGTCTGGCACTGCAGGATTTGAGTCCCTGGCGGCGTAGTGTGTTACTGATGGTAGGCTTTGTTACTTTGGTCCCAGCTCTCTGCAGGTCATTCACTAGGTCCCCCCGTGTGGTTCTGGGATTTTTGCTCACCGTTCTTGTGATCATTTTGACCCCACGGGGTGAGATCTTGCGTGGAGCCCCAGATCGTGGGAGATTATCAGTGGTCTTGTATGTCTTCCATTTCCTAATAATTGCTCCCACAGTTGATTTCTTCAAACCAAGCTGCTTACCTATTGCAGATTCAGTCTTCCCAGCCTGGTGCAGGTCTACAATTTTGTTTCTGGTGTCCTTTGACAGCTCTTTGGTCTTGGCCATAGTGGCGTTTGGAGTGTGACTGTTTGAGGTTGTGGACAGGCGTCTTTTATACTGATAACAAGTTCAAACAGGTGCCATTAATACAGGTAACAAGTGGAGGACAGAGGAGCCTCTTAAAGAAGAAGTTACAGGTCTGTGAGAGCCAGAAATCTTGCTTGTTTGTAGGTGACCAAATACTTATTTTCCACCATAATTTTCAAATAAATTCATAAAAAATCCTACAATGTGATGTTCGATATAGACAGTTAAAGTTAATACAGCCATAAATAGGCCCTTAATCAGAATGTACTAATTCCTGTCTAAGCCGGGGGAGGGGTACTACTAAGCTATATGGAAGAAGAAGGTGAGGGGAACGGCACCTCTGTACCTTCGGGCTCTGATCAGTCCCTACACCCAAACGAGGGCATTGCGTTCATCCACCTCTGGCCTGCTGGCTCCCCTTCCTCTGCGGAAGCATAGTTCCCGCTCAGCCCAGTCAAAACTGTTCGCTGCTCTGGCACCCCAATGGTGGAACAAGCTCCCTCACGACGCCAGGACAGCGGAGTCACTCACCACCTTCCGGAGACATTTGAAACCCCACCTCTTTAAGGAATACCTGGGATAGGATAAAGTAATCCTTCTACCCCCCCAAAAAAAAATTGTAAAGTGGTTATCCCACTGGCTATAGGGTGAACGCACCAATTGGTGAGTCGCTCTGGATAAGAGCGTCTGCTAAATGACGTAAATGCGCCCTTGAGCAAGGCACTTAACCCTAATTGCTCCTGTAAGTCGCTCTGGATAAGAGCGTCTGCTAAATGACTAAAATGTAAATGTAAATGTAAAGAAGGTCATACCAAGGATCATTTTGCTATTAGATTTTTTTGAATTATAAGACCCCTTGAAGTATATAAAAAAATAAGAATTAATTTTTCGCTGATTTATTTATTTTTGCCTTACAACTGTTAGCCCATACAAACATTTTACATGTACATCATTTAGCAGACACTCTTATCCAGAGCGACTTACAAATTGGTGCATTCAACTCATGATAGCCAGTGGGACAACCACTTTTTTTATTTTATTTTTTTTAACATGTATTTAACCCCTTATTATTGTCAATAATCAGTCTCCAATAATACTGTACTTCCATCAATTTTTTCAACTGGTACCGCGGTACCTTCCGACAAGTCTTGTGAGGCCTGTAGGCGTCCTAGAGCAAAACCGACATGTACGTGTTCTTGAGAGTCTCACCTTTACACAGAGGGGTCCTATTAGTGTGTAGCCCCAACTGTTCTAACACTACAGACAGAAGTTGGCAGATATGCTGTACCGACTTCAGACGAGTCCCAAGACGCTTATGGGAGTCGTAGAGCAAAACGGAGAACACCATCGTGTTCATGAGAGTCTCATCTTTCTATAGAGGGGTCATGTAGGCCAAATAGTTCAGACGCTACAGACGATTTTGTGAGAAGACTGATTTTCGGGGTGTCTCATGGTCTGACAAACACCGCTCTAGATCTGTTACCATTCACCGCAAATGCAGAAGTGTTACATAGGTGGATGCGGTGGTTTGAGACGCATCCGATGCAAAAAAACACATATCTCTAGCTTAAACTAACAGATTATTTTATTATGCTAATTCGATTTCCATGTGGGCACATACATCAATCTTAGGGGGTTAAAGGTGCACTATGCAGAAATCTCTCTGCCATTTCCTGGTTGCTAAAATTCTAATAGTTCGCCTAATTTCAGTTTATGTAACAAAACAAGCAGTAACTGTGTAGAGGATCATTGTACCAACTATACCGCTGTGAAATATATTTTCCATAACCCAAAATATTGTATTTTCAGCTGTTTGAGGCTGGTGTACAAAACCGAGATAAAAGATTCAAAAAGAAACTTAAAGGAAAATTCCACCCAATAACTATATTTTGGTGTTTGTTTCATTAGTCCATTGTTGACATAATCCCAAAAATATTTTGCTTGTCAGCAATCAAGTTTTCAAGATATGTAACTTAGAAAATACAGACATCTTCCACGTATGATGCATTTTGCATCATATGATGCTGCATATTATGTTTTATCATCAGCTATGCAAAAACCCAACTGCTACATTATGAAACTTGTGTAACAGCCCACCAACACAATGCTGATCTGTGATAAAAGGCAAAAAGCAAAAATTTGCCTTAGCATATTGTAAAAACTGTTCTGTTGATGTGATCCTACCATGACTGTTTAACAATAAAGTGAAGTGCATCACAGCCTAACAAAACTCTGGTAAGGAGAATGCACAGCTCTCTCATTTTTGAACTGCATTTGCCAGTGACAGTGCACACAGACACACACAAGGTAGCATGGGAGAAGCAAAAGCGGAAGGGGCAGAGAGGGGTTTGAAGGTTTAAACAACATTTGGACAGGCTGATTCTTGATTGCTTAAAACATGTTTAACAAGCTAGCTAATACAAATGGTGCAGTAATCAAATGTATCATAGCAGAAAAAGTGTGTGCTCACGCACCAGCAGTAGGTAAATTTGGCAACTCATTGTTCTCATTCCCCCTTCTTAGTGGCATTTTAACACCCCTCTCTTACGAGCTATGATAGTTGCATAGCTACAACAAGCTAGTTAGTTAGTTAGTTAGCAAACCAGCTAGCTATGCTTTCTCACCTTGCTAACTAGCTACCTAGCATCTGACTGCAGAGCTTTGTTCGAATACTCATACTAACCACACTAACTGTACTATTTGTGACGTAAATCGAGTATGTAGTATGCTTATTGGTCATAGTATGGATATAGTTAGCATGCCAAAAGTTCCCGGATGTCGTACAAAGTATACAAGCAGTGGACATTATTTCCGTGCTTTTAGGGCCCATATTGCAATTCTTCAGAAAATGGGTGTGACTTCACAACGTTTTCAGATTTGAAGAAAATTGAGGAAAATATGCAGCCGAAGTCCAACGAGAGCAGATACAAATTCATTGCTTTAACTAATTATGACAAATATTAAGAAAATGTTGAGCAATGCAATAAAGTAATGACTTTTCAAATAAGTTACGTTACACGTTATGTTGTCTGACAATTTGTTAGCTACGCTATCCTTACGAACCTCATAGCATTACAGTATGTACCGGCATGTTAGCTAGTTACCGTCCTAACGTTAGTTGGCTACTAATACATCGAACTTGCCAGGCAGTATATTAACTATATGCTATCTAACTAACTACCCAACGTTTATTGATTTGATTATTCACGTCATTCATAGCTAAGTGGTATAGTCATCTGAGTGTGCCAGAGCGCAGAATAACTGATGGATTTACAAACGCTCAACACCCGTTGAACATGGCCGGTGTCAGTAAACGTCGGCAAAAACAAGCGTAATTAAAATGCTCTGGATAACATGAAAACAGCATACTCGGCTCTGCTAGGGCGAGTAAAATGGTCAGAGTGACGTGTTCTCTCATTTGTGTCTGGAAGTAGCTAGCAAGCTAGCCAACGTTAGCCAGTTAGCTTGGGTGCTTGACTGCCGTTGTGAGGTCAGAACGCTCGGATCAACCCTACTCCTCAGCCAGAGCGTCCAGTGTATGCTCCGAGAGCGAAACGCTCTGAATTTACGAACTGACAATCTGACAGCGCTCTGGATTTGCACACTCTGGCGCTCCAGATTGAATTTACGAACAAACCCGAAATCGTAAAATGTCTAGCTAGTCATTTGTTATGCTAACAAGCTAGCAAGAGGTTGCATGGCAACAGCATCAACTTCCGGTAGACAGGCGAAGCGCTAGTACGCTCAACTGAAAGGATACCATTTGTTTACAGCATACTAAAATGAACTAATAGTATATAGTATGTAGTATATACTCATTAAGTATGTAGTATACGGTATGTTAGTATGGGTATTCGAACACAGCTTGTGTAACGTTACCCAGAGTAGCTAACGTTAGCTAGCGTTAACTTTAGCTGCAGAGGAGGCTGGTGGGAGGAGCTATCGGAGGACAGGCTCATTGTAAAGGCTGGAATGGAATAAACTAAACAGTATCAAACACATCAAACAAATGGAAACCACATTTGCCTGCGCTCCATTAATTCCATTCTAGCCATTACAATGAGCCTGTCCTCCTATAGTTCCTCCCACCAGCCTCCACTGGTTAGCTGCTAGCTAGCTACATAGCTAAAATTAGCTATCTACATGCGCACAGACCAATGACTAATCACCAGCAGTAAGTACATTTGGCCAACTCATTCCCCTCGTCCCCCCTTGTTAGTGGCCTATTAATGCCCCTCGATCACAAGCTATGATAGCTAGTTAGATAGCTAGTTAACCCATACAACAAGTAAGCAAATCAGTTAGCTATGCTTTCCCGCCTTGTTATGTTAGCTAGCTAGCATCTGCAGGTATACAGAGTGGCTAATGTTAGCTTAGAGCAGGGTTTCCCAAAGTCGGTCCTGGGGTCCCCCCTGGGTGCACGTTTTGGTTTTTGCCCTAGCACTACACAGCTGATTCAAATAACCAACTCATCATCAAGTTTTGATATTTGAATCAGCTGTGTAGTGCTAGGGCAAAAGTCAAAACGTGCACCCAGGACCGACTTTGGGAAACCCTGGCCTAGAGGGATTGTGCGGGACAGTCCTGCATTTTGTCCGTTTGTCCCGTAACCAAACAATCATGTCCTGTATTTTATCAACAAATTCAAACAATACCAATTTAGAAAAGTAGAAAAGTAGGTTGATTTGTCCCGTATTTCAGTCAGACTTTCCAACCTGTCTCTTGCAGTCTGTTACGAACCCTGTGGCTTTAAAAGTCTAGGGTGGATGGAAAAGAGGCCCGTAACATAACTCATGCAAATTAGGCTACTGCCAAGGAACAGTGAGAACAAAATACGCCAACAACCAAATGCTACCGTCAAACACAAAATGTTTATTATAAAATGCACGGTAAATGGTTTGGGGAAAAGGGGCTGAGCTGGACCCAAGGAATGAAACAATAAAGTCAAAACTCCCTAAACTGATATTGCCTGCCTCAAGAACTACTAAGCTTACTGCTAACCATACAAAAATACAGTGGGTGGTCCGCTCAGGTCTAACTAATGTGTTTAGACAAGGTTTTCCTACGGGTAGTGTATGCCCAAGGGCGACTTACTAAATCCCCCTTTTCCCAGGCACAAACAAACAATATAGGTACCATACGGACTAAACAGTTAACGAGTGAGTACACAAAAACAAGACACCACCGTATACATACTCACAAACAAAAAGAGTCTGTCAGCCAACACAACTGACTAGCTTTTAACACAAGGGGATGTGTGATATGATTGGGTAAGACAACAGAAACAGGTGGTGCAATCAGGAGAAATGTCCACTGATTGGTCCACCTCAGCAATCAGCAGATTAACTGATGACTGACAGGTGGGACACCCCAATGACCTCCAATCAGGAACACAAAGGACACCTGTGATTAGAACAGAAGGAGAGGAAAAACACAAACACAGGATACCTGTATCCGTAACACTCCCACCCTTAAAAGAGCAAACCACAATGGTTTGCGACACACGTACTATCACAACACAAACATTCTAAGAGCAAAAGCATCCTCATGGGATAGAAAATAAATTGAAGATCTCTAAACACGAGACAAAGCATCTGCCAACACATTATCCGAACCCTTTTTGTGGCAGATCTCCAAATTATAATTTTGCACAACAAGTGCCCAACACATAAGGCGTTGGTTCTGGTTGTACATTCGGAGGAGAAAAACTAAGGGGTTATGGTCAGTATACACTATCACTGGTAGTGCACTGGAACCAACATAGACTTCAAAGTACTGCAGAGCTAACAACAAAGCTAGGGCTTCTTGTTCAATGGTTGAATAGTTAGTTTGACATTTGTTAAATTTCGGCAAAAAATAACAGACAGGATGGTCCACTCCACTCTGGTCCGGCTGCAGTAGACCAGCACCAGCACCTCTGGCACTCGCATCTACCTCCAGTTTAAACGGCCGTTCAAAATCTGGCACAGCAAGAACAGGGGTACTACATAAGAGTGCTTTAGCAGTGTTGAATGCAGTGTGACAATCTGTAGACCATACAAATTTTCTCGCCGGATTGAGCAAATCCGTTAATGGAGCAACTACCGCAGAGACATTTTTACAGAAACTACGGTAGTAGCCAACCATCCCTAAAAAGCAGCGTAGCTTTCTTCTAGTGGTAGGTGCGGGAAATGCATTTATAGCTGAGACCTTGGCATCTACAGGGCGCACCTGACCATGGCCAACCTGTTTACTGAGATAAGTAACAGTGGCCTTCCCAAACTCGCACTTTGCTAAGTTCAGGGTTAGAGAAGCGGCTGCTAGATGTTCACACACTACCCTTAGAGTGTTAATATGATCTGACCACTCAGTATAATAAATGACAAGATCATCAAGGTAAGCACTACAATTAGGAACTCCAGCCAATACTGTGTTAACCAGGCGTTGGAAAGTGGCTGGTGCGTTCCGCATCCCAAATGCCATGACAGCATATTGTAGGAAGTGGTCTGGGGTCACAAAGGCAGAGATGTCGGAGGCACGTGAGGTTAACGGCACCTGCCAGTAACCTTTTAGAAGATCTAGTTTGGTTACATAAGTAGCAGCACCAACAGTGTCAATACAATCATCCAGTCTGGGTAACGGGAACGAGTCGGGCACTGTGACAGCATTGACCTTTCGATAGTCCGTACATAACCTGGATGTCCCATCAGTTTGGGAACCAGAATGCACGGAGAACTCCAAGGACTTGAACTTGGCATAGCCAGGTTATTCTCCAGCAAATAACCGACCTCATCCCTCATTATCTTTCTTTTAGAGACGTTGACACAATAAGCATGTTGCTTGATAGGTGCAGCGTTTCCCACATGAATGTCATGTTCTAACACATTTGTGCATGTATGAACATCATTAAAAAGACATGGAAAGCTGAGTAATAGCCTCACAATATCATCTGACCGTCCGTCCGTTAAATGAATCAGGCTTGACGGGAGGGACAGCAACATCTCTGAATTGGGCAATCTAGCATACCGCTGCTGAGTATTGCGCAACTCCAAACCATCTCTGTCCACATCATTAACATGACCTCCCACTACAGCCGCAGCAGCATTAGAGACAGCCGTCTCTGCCAGTTTCTCTGGACTGTCTATCTGAGTGACAGGTCTGGTGTGGTATATCTTCAACATGTTAATGTGGCACACACGAGATTGTCGTTGTCCAGAGAAATGTGCTGACAATGACGCTCCTGGCACAGGCAACAATACAAGAACTTGGTCACCTGGCTGCAGATAACGAGAAACAGCCTGGTTGTCATAGTGCCGTTTCATACGTCTCTGTGAGGAAGACGGCGCTTCCTTTGCTAGAGCACAGGCACCATGTAGGCGCTCACAAAAGCGACTAAAGTAGTCCAACACATTTTCTTTCACACACAACTCTTGTGATGAAAACTGCTCCTTAAGGACTTTCATAGGTCCTCTCACTGTGTGTCCAAACACCAGTTCAGCTGGCTGAACCCTAGGGATTCCTGTACCGTCTCACAGACAGCAAACAAAACTAGAGGAACTCCCTCATCCCAATCCTTCTCAGATTCCAAGCAATATTTACGGAGCATAGACTTCAGTGTCTGATGCCAACGTTCAAGCGCACCCTGAGACTCTGGGTGATATGCGCTTGACACACGGTGTGTAACTGACAAGGATTTTAACACTTGTTTGAAAAGCTTAGAAAGGAAATTCGTACCCTGATCAGTTTGTACCACCTTAGGTAACCCAAAAGTTGAGAAGAATTTGATCAAAGCTTTACTCACCACCAGAGCAGTAATCCTTCGCAGAGGAATGGCCTCTGGGTACCTGGTGGCCACACACATTATCGTTAACAGAAACTGGTTACCAGATTTTGACTTTGGTAATGGTCCAACACAATCAACCATCACATGTTCGAATGGTTCACCTATGGCAGGTATGGGACAAAGAGGCGTGGGAGGAATGACCTGGTCGGTTTCCCAGTTACTTGACAGGTGTGGCATGTCCGACAGAACTGAGCCACATCTTGTTTTAAACCAGGCCAAAATAAATGTCGCAAAACCTGATCATAAGTCTTGGTGACTCCCAGATGTCCGGACCACTGGTGATCATGTGTGAGGGATAAAACATTTTGTCGAAAGACTGTAGGAATCACTATTTGGTAAACAGCATTCCAATCTCCACCAGCGTCAACATGGGATGTCCATTTACGCATGAGGAGATTACCATCAATGAAGTATGCTATGTTTTTCTTTTTTAGCTCCTCCTCTGAGACAACACTAGAAAAACATTTAGCCAGGCTAATGTCAACCTTCTGGTTAGCGATCAGCTGCTCACTAGTGACTGGTAACTGTATTGCATCAGCAACAAGTTCCACATACTTCTCCTTTTCCCTGGGCTGTTGGTCAGACTGCACCAGCTTACCAGAGGTAGCACACAAGCTATACTCTGGGTCACACTCTCTGAATAGAATCGTGTTCGACAAATCTATCACGTCACCCACTTGTCGTGCTTGAGCACGTGTGACAGCACAAGCGGGGAACACATCTGGATAACTCTGTGCCAGCTCCTCGGAGAGAGACTGGTCACTTTTATCCAATACCTCCAATACGGGTATCACCTTTCCTCCGGCAATATCGTTGCCCATTATAAATGTCACACCTTTTACTGGCAACATAGGACGTACTCCAACTCTGAACAATCCACTGACTAACTCAGAGTGTACGTTCACAAAGTGCAATGGCACTGGGACGAATCCCATTTCAATTCCTTGTACTAACACACTGGAACCACAATATGTATTATCAGACAAGGGCAAAACATCAGATAGTATAAACGACTGCGCCGCACCAGTATCTCTAAGGATTCTAACTGGACGCTGAGACGCTTCGTCATCTGATATGGAAACAAACCCCTCAAAAATGAATCGTTCATAACTGCGATCTGGGACTGGGACTTTCAAACCACCTTTACCCTGAGGCATCTGTTTTGATTCTGGTCTTACAACCGTACGAATCAGCCCAACACTTGTTGGCGGCCTGGCGTGCAGAGGCATCCCCTGTTTGCGTTTTAGCAGAAAGCAATCATTAACCATATGTCCCACCTTATGACAATAGAAACAGTGACGCACATCTTTCGGGCGTGCTGGATGTACTGCTGGTCGACTAGGGCTAAAAGTTAGCAACTCTGCGGCCCTGCTCTCCGTACGAGCCGAAAACATGCTCTTATGCGTCAACACAAACTCATAACTCGCCAATACAGACGCTTCCGACAGTGAGGATACTTTCTGTTCGTTCAGATAAACTATAATGCGTTCGGGTAAGCAATTTTTAATCTCTTCTAACAAGATTAACTCTCGTAGAGAGTTAAAATCAGTTACCTTACTAGCAGTGTGCCATTTGTCAAACAGATTTCCTTTGTCTCTAGCAAACTCCACATAAGTCTGAGTAGAATACTTTTTATGAGACGTAAATCTCTGTCGATATGCCTCAGGAACCAGCTCATAGGCACGAAGAACAGTAGCTTTGACCACATCATAATTCAAGCTGTCTTCAAGAGGTAGCGCTGACAGAACCTCTTGGACTTTACCTGTTAATTTACACTGAAGTAATAGGCACCATACCTCTTCGGGCCATTTCAATGCTACTGCTATACGCTCAAAAACACTGAAATAGGAGTCAATCTCTGACTCCCTAAACACAGGTACCAAGGTGATCTGTCTACTAATATCAAAAGTAGCAGACAGAGCTGGTGAGGACAGCTCACTAGCAGGCTTAGCATGAGCAGAGTGTAACCTTGCCGTCTCTGCCCCCAGTTCCATCTTACGCGTCTCCAGTTCCTGATCAAGTCTACGCGTCTCCAGTTCCATCTTACGCATCTACAACTTTTCTTGCCTGATTTGTGCCCACTCTTCCGCCTCCATTTGGAGCCGTGTCGAGCGGACGTCCATCCTGGCATCACTGTCGGCCAGTGGGGAGAGTGGGTCAAAACAGGGCAATGTGGCTGGAGCCTTAGCCTCGTCTCGTCCTCAGACACCGACGGGCTTACAGGAGCAGCACCCACATCCCCTACAGGAGCAGCAGGCGGCAGTAACGCAAGCACTCACTCGTTCAATAATATCTCTAACACCGCTTTCCTAACTTCTGCTTTCACTACAACCCTTGGTATGGGTACAGAAAAGTGGTCAGCCAAAGCCTGTAGATCCACTCTACGGCAATTATCAAAAACCTCCCTGATAGATTAATTATTAATGACTAATTATTACACCCTGAAACTGTGTATAATGTGTTAGAAATGTGTGAGTGTAGGACTAGTAAAGGCTATGGCATTGAGCCACTATTTAGCAATGTGAGTAAGAGTTAGGCCAGACAACAAAGACAACTGAGAAACTAAGATAAAGAGGCCTCCCAATTTAGGGAGGGGAGAAACTGTTATGAAAACATGGTGCAGAATATTGTGAGAACGGCAATAACTGAGTAAAGCAGGGAGTAGGATATGTGTGTGTGTGTGTGTGTGTATGTATGTGTGTATGCATGTGTGTATATGTGTGTGAACTGAAGGTCAGTAGAGCAGTTTTAGAGTGGAAAACTACAGCCCACCTACAGAGGGAAGGGATTTATTTTTGTATGACGTATGAGTATAAAAGATGGACTCTGAAATTGTGATGGCAGAATTCTCAATGAATAAATATCTCTGACTATGCAGACCGGGACTCTGGCCGTTACTTAAATCCCAAAAGACTTACAACCTTTTGGGAGACGCACAGAGACACTAAAATAGTTTGTTAAATAATTCACATAACAGCTTGGTCCTTCTGAGCCGGACTCCAATACCCTGTTTCTGTCATTCCAGGTAACTCTGAAAACCGTCGACGGGCGAATGATACATTCGTAAATAGAAAGTCCTGCCCTTTGACATTAAGGGTTAAAACAGGCCAGAGGACACCTGATTAATGACAGAGACGGTGACGGAATCCAAACCTACATTGAATCTTGGCTGCAAGGATAAGGTCAGTAGTCTTTATTCATTACTTGGTGAAATTGATTTGAGAACTTGCTAAAATATTGAAAAGTAGCAAATTGATCAATGCGTAGCCATTTTAAGTGAAATGTAGGGGACTGTCAGGAATTATCAAGATTACATTGTGAGGATAGACTCCTCCGTAGAGTAGGAGATAATTCTGGGGGACTAGTCAACCTGTTGGTGGGTCCGTAATGATTCACGGTAATAGGCCATTACCAAAAGAAACTACCCGGTGTTGAAATAGAAGGAACTATTAAAAGTACACCTATGGGATGGAACCTGTAAGAGATTATTGAACAGTCAACAAATAATCCGGGTTAAACAAATACAAAAAGTACACAAGAAGGAATTAAAATAGCATGTGTGAGAAATATAATATTAGTAAAGTCAAAAGTCACAAACAACTGTAGATTTTGCTGTAACTCTATCCGTTCTGGAGCCTTATAAACTCCAGGTTACCGATATAACACCAATAATCATGTAAGGTTGTATACGTGTGAGACCTAATGTTTGCTCAAAAGTCACATCCTATGAATAATTCCAGGTGGTTGTATAGAGGAGGGAGAACCCATTCCTGTTGTATGAGACTGTCAGGAATTATCAAGATTACATTGTGGGGATCAATCCCTCTGTAAAAGTATGAGATAATTCTGGGGAACTAGTCAAGATTACATATACAGGAAGGGGTGATTCAAGGTGTTGTTGTGTGAAGCTATTTTGAATTACTTGTTAAATTGACTTGTTATATAGAAGAGGTGGCTAAGGGATTTTTAACAGTACCAACCATGGGGGGCAAATCCTCACAAGAGGTCCCAGAATTTTCTGGGGACCGAGAAATACTTGATGTAATTAAAATGGAATCCAGGGATAGAAGAAATCTCCATTATGTAACCAGGTGGAGGGAGAGGTATGGTTTTGAGGGACGTCTAGACGCAGATAAACTCAAATCCATGCTTAAACAGATACATAAGGTGTGTAAAGGAGAAATAAGCAGTGAGAGAGAGAGAGAGAGAGTAGGAGGGGGCCAGTACCCACTGATAGCCTTACCTAACCTATTGGCGGGGAATGAAAGGGGCCCCAGCAACCTTAGATGTATACAGTAATAATAATAATATGCCATTTAGCAGACAGGCCATGAACACAGAGGACGTGGCCAGAGCGGTAGAAGGAATGACCCACCCCAAAACAGGAATAGCAAGGTTTGGGCTGCCGTTAGAGGGCAGTGGGTTTCAGGGGATGCCCAGAGGACACTTTTGCCATGGGCCGATCACGAAGAGTATGTTGGGAAAATAACTGAATTGTGTAATAGCCTCAGAGAGACATGCAATCCATCATGAGCAGAATAACAGACAGGAAAGAGCCAAGAAAGAAGACGAAGATGCAGAGTAACTAATTGCCACTCTGGGAGAGATGGCGGGGAGAACTAGAAACTTAGGAGAGAGAGGAGATAAGGCAGGAAAGAGTGAAGGCCACGGGGGGGAGAATAGGGGCTTTAACTGTAACAAGGGAGGGCACTTCGCCAAAGAATGTGAGGCCCTGTGTAAATACTGTGGCAAGATAGGCAATAACTTTTCCCGCTGCAAACATAAAGGAGAGGGCAAGAAGGGAAACCGGGGAGAGAAAAGAGAGAAAAGAGAGAAGAGCGAGAGAGAAGTCCATCCCCCAGCTTTGAGCGTGAGGAAGAGGAATATAAGGCGTGACTAGTCCTTGAGGGAGAAATAGTAGACTCTAGTGAGGGGAAGACTAAGGAACCTTTTGATCCAAATTGTGAGGTGTTTGAATTGGCTACTATTGACTTAGCACTTCAACAGGAACAGAAACCTTATTTGACATTGACAGTAATGGGTAAGAAAATTAAATTCCTTTGTGATACGGGAGCCTGCAGGACAGCAATCTGTGCAACAGACAAGCCAGATGGAGTCAGGATTGATGGGGAGAAAATCATAGTGCGATCTGCCTCTGGTCATCAATTTATTGAAAGGTTATCAGCCCCAATAACCCTAAAACATGACCAATCAGGAGGAGAGGCAACCATACCCATCCTGATATCTAAGCTGTGTCCGGTAAATTTACTAGGACGTGATGTAATGACTAAATTGAATGTGGCTGTCATTTCCGCTGAGAGTGGAATGAAAGTACACATAGTCAGAGACAATATGGTGGTCTGTGGGTAAGGGGAGCCATGTTATTGGTATAGGCAAGAATTGTTAATGGGGGGAATATTCCCCGAACCTTGATGGAACTTGCTGATGATGTAGTACCAGGCCCCACTAAAATGTCCCCCGATGACCTACACTGTACTCTCTGGTATAACAAACACCCAGGTCCAGATGCAATATATGAGGAAGCATTATTTAAAACCACAGAAAGGACTATAGCCTTGAAATGGTTTCACTATGACAACACCCACGCAGTAGTAGAGGTGGAACTAGGGCCCCAAAGTCAGAGACTGTTCAGGGAAATATGGAGCCCACATGTGTCCCTAGCAAAGGAGCCAGCAGAGGACTGGAAAGACATGGGCCAGTGGGTATCCAAGGGTAAGAGGATCACTGATTGTGTCAACATTGTGAGTGGCGATCAACACAGCCCATCCACAGATAGTACATGTAGATGAGAATAGCAGATGCTGAGGAGAGGAATACCTGTTGACAGAACAACAGGAGTCAGACTTAAAAGAAGTTCCAGAGCATTTGTGGTCCCGGGGTCCAGCATACGTAGGATTAATAAAAGGGGTAATTCCAGTACAGGTGATATCCAAATCTAATCATAGGCCGTATCAGAAGCAATACCCTATGAAACCAGAAGCAATAAAAGGTTTGCAGTTTACCAAAAGCAGATTGTGAGGGACCTTGAGGGAGGGCCAATTCTCGGGGAGATAGTGAGGCCAGAAACAAAGGTGCAGTGTCCTGGAAATCACAGTCTGTTTCTTTTTCTTCAGTTCTGCTGGGAGTACATTGGATGATGGGGTTTTGTGTTGAATTAGAGACAGTGAGACTATTAGTCAATACCTAGGAGAGAAGAGAGGTTACGGTAGCAAAGACCGACAAGAAGGAAATGGTAATAGTGGAGACAGGAGTGAGTGGAAGTGTTACAATTGTGACAAAACGGGACATTTTGCTAGAGAATGTGAGGAACCGTGTAGTTACTGTGCAAGGAAAGGGCACCAGTTAAGAAACTGTAGGCAGAAGGGGAAGAGAGAAATCAGGAGTCCTCATGACCTGGCTGTTTGGTTGTTGTTTTTTAATTGGGGTTTTCAAATAAAAAACAACACACCTAGTATGATGTTTATAAAGCCTTGTTGTTTCAATTTTGGGGGGTTTTCAGCAGGTCAAGGGTGATAGGTCTTAGAGGAGCACACAGTGAATTTTATGGTTTTTTAGGTTTTGGCTGAGTTTGGGGTATATATGATTTATTATGAGAATGAATGTCATGAGGATCAATGAACACTTGGGATAAGTAACATTTATTAAATATTTAGAATAATGGTAACGTTTGGTATACTATGGGATGGAATTTCAATTGCCTCTGAACTCTTGTTTTAACTTTCTGGTGTTAATTAATCATCCACACTGGTAAATTCTAAAGGCATGAGAGGAGGACTTTAAGATAGTTTATTTTACCAATAAATAAAAATAAGGGATGGCAATTGGATGATAAATTACCAATATTACCTAAGTGATTGTTAGGTAGGTGATAATATTGACACATGGGCAGTGACATGTGTCAAAAGGAGGGATGGATGGTAGAACAGATTAGACAACACTTTGTTGCACATGGGATTACTAATTATATAAAAAAAATAAAAAAATAAAAAAACTTTTGTTCAAGATGTGTTATCTGTGCTCAAAATAATCACCAGGGCAGACAAAGGGCACCTCAGGGTGAGTATCCTCCGGCTAAGTACCCTTTCCAGCAATTGGAAATGGATTTTATAGAGTTATCACGGAGTGAAGGAAAGACATTTAGAGTAACCCCAGATAAAGATGGGTTATCCCCCTTTGAGAAAGTGTTTGGAAGACCTTACAGAATGCCACAGTTGGCAGGACCAGACAGGCAGACATAGAACTAGAGAGCACCCTAGCAGAACACGTGAGAAGGTAGTTTATTAACCACACCTGTATGTCAGAGGTTTTGTGCCCCACAGGTGAACTAAAGGAGAAGGTGACCCACTCTATCTAACCAGGAGACTGGGTGTGGATCCAGTCCCTAAAGAAGAAAAAACTGGAAGCAGCCCCGTTGGGAAGGTCTATATCAGGTCCTGTTGGTGACGGCCTTCGCTGTAAGAATCGCCGAAAGATCCACCTTGGTGCATGTCACTCACTGCAAAAAGGTAAACCCAGTTACACCTGACGAACAAACACAGAGTTAGGAGAAAGAACCGATCACCACTAGGGCTCGGGGGTTGGCTCCTTAACGAAGATTCCCTTACCCTGTCTGATCATCCCTGTGTGAGTTCGATAGAAGGTAAAGCAATGGGTTGGCCTCTGGCATCTGACATGTTCTCAGGGCGAGGGTGGGGATTCACAGGTCTCCTGACGGTAGGTAGCTGTCTGATTGTGGGGGCCATATTCCTAACACACTCAAACCCTCCTGATCCGCCAGAAGTAGTAGTTAACCTAACAACAAGTTGATAAAAGAATACCTTAACACAGTCTATGAAGGCATAGGAGACAACTAGACGTAGGGAAAGGGGAAGTACTAGGGACTGTAGGGAAGGACATCACCATATGTATGTCACCATGTACATCCTGGGACTATGTAGTTGCTCATACCAAGCGGGGTGGGGGGGATATGTCAATCTCCATACACAGTTTAAGGACAGGTGTAGTATTGTGAAAGTAGGGAATTACCAGAAATGGCAGTGCGACCCATATAAGGGTAGGTACTGTCTGAAAGTCTGAATTACGCTAAAACAGGTTACAGACCTGAACAAGTGAGATATCCTCTTCAACTGGGGCACCCTATATTGTAAACCTCTCTGAGGGAGGTAGTCAGACCGGGGCTGTGGTGAAGGAGTCTTGTAGTAACTTGCACTATCTGTATCCCCCGATAACAAAGTCACCCCGACCTAGGTTGCCTCCGTTTGAAGTCTCAGGGGATTCTTATTGTTTTTCTAGGACTAGTAAGATAGGATACAGGGTTGGGCATCTTAGCTCCTGCTCCCACAGAGAATGTCACAACTAAAGAGACCATGACTAATCTCTCCTCTTTGTTGCAGCCAGAGGATTTTAGGAACCAAAACCAGGCCCGTGCTGACATCTGATGGTTGTGTGGTGATAACAGATTGTGAACTCACCTACATACGCAAACAATCAAACGTGTCAGAGACTGGTGAGTTGTCATGTAGAAAGTGGGACCTCCTCCCGGGATCCTTTGATGAAAGGATATAAATTGATGGGATAGGAGTACCTCGAGGGGTTCCAGAAGAATTCAAAGCTAGGAATCAAATCGCAGCTGTGTTTGAATCAAGTATTTTCTGGTGGTCAACAATTAATAAAAGCGTAGGTTGGATAAATTATATGTACTATAACCAGCAAAGATTTATAAACCACACTCGTGATGCAATAAAGGGATTAGCTGAGCAGACAGCGGCAACTAGCTTAATGACATAAAAGAATAGAATAGCTTTAGATATGCTTTTGGCTGAGCGGGATGGAGTTTGTGTTCTGTTTGGATCTATGTGCTGTACTTTCATCCCCAACAATATAGCACCGGACGGGTCCGTGACCAAAGCGCTTCAGGGACTCACCACGCTGGCTGAGAACTCTGGTATTGATAGCTCCCTAAACGGTTAGTTTGATAACATATTTGGTAAATGGAAAACTATTGTTGTAACTATTATGGGTGAAGTTATAGCTTCTATGGGTATACTTGTTCTTTGTGGATGTTGTCTTATTCCCTGTGTCTGAGGGTTGGTGAGCAAGGCGGTTTCCCAACAGATGGTGAGATACGGCCCAATCCCGGACTCCGACCTAAGGAATGAAGGATATGACCTACCAGGCTTGGTGGAGGACGACAACGATCCAGATAATTTGAGACTGGATGTTTTCCTAGAACTATAAATCTCTAGTTTAAAAGTTATTGTAATGATATTTTGTGTATTAAAGTCTCATTTTAAGAATGATGTACTAGTTACCATTGCTAAAAAGTAATGTTATGCTTTTAATCAAGGGGTAACCCTGATGAACCTGTAATGTTTTTATATGCAAACCAACTTATATACTTCAATGAGTGTGATTCATTTCTATAACAACATATATTTTGTATGTGTGTAATATTTAGTCAAAGGGTGGAATTGATAGATTCATTATTAATGACTAATTATTACACCCTGAAACTGTGTATAATGTGTTAGAAATGTGTGAGTGTAGGACCAGTAAAGGCTATGGCATTAAGCCACTATTTAGCAATGTGAGTAAGAGTTAGGCCAGACAACAAAGACAACTGAGAAACTAAGATAAAGAGGCCTCCCAATTTAGGGAGGGGAGAAACTGTTATGAAAACATGGTGCAGAATATTGTGAGAACGGCAATAACTGAGTAAAGCAGGGAGTAGGATATGTGTGTGTGTGTGTGTATGCATGTGTGTATATGTGTGTGAACTGAAGGTCAGTAGAGCAGTTTTAGAGTGGAAAACTACAGCCCGCCTACAGAGGGAAGGGATTTATTTTTGTATGACGTATGAGTATAAAAGATGGACTCTGAAATTGTGATGGCAGAATTCTCAATGAATAAATATCTCTGACTATGCAGACCGGGACTCTGGCCGTTACTTAAATCCCAAAAGACTTACAACCTTTTGGGAGACGCACAGAGACACTAAAATAGTTTGTTAAATAATTCACATAACACTCCCACATAGGGTTTTCCAAAAAGGCATCCAAATCAAAAGTAGCCATCTTAAGCTAGCAACTCGAGCCGACGAATACTGAACACAAAACCAGTTAGTCACAGCTGCCAAGCTCAACACTGAACCAGACACTAAACCAATTTGCATGAGTGGTATGGGTATCATTGAGATAGATCCCGGACGAGCCCCCACATTATGTTACAAACCCCGTGGCTTTAAAAGTCTAGGGTGGATGGAAAAGAGGCCCATAACATAACTCATGCAAATTAGGCTACTGCCAAGGAACAGTGAGAACAAAATACGCCAACAACCAAATGCTACCGTCAAACACAAAATATATATTATAAAACGCACAGTAAATGGTTTGGGGAAAAGGGGCTGAGCTGGACCCAAGTAATGACACAATAAAGTCAAAAGCCCCTAAACTAATCTTGCCTGCCCCAATAACTACTAAGCTTACTGCTGACCATACAAAAATAGAGTGGGTGGTCCGCTCAGGTCTAACTAGTGTGTTTAGACAAGGTTTTCCTACAGGTAGTGTATGCCCAAGGGCGACTTGCTAAATCCCCCTTTTCCCAGGCACAAACAAACAATATAGGTACCATACGGACTAATCAGTTAACGAGTGAGTACACAAAAACAAGACACCACCGTATACATTCTCACAAACAAAAAGAGTCTCTGTCAGCAAACACAACTGACTAGCTTTTAACACAAGGGGATGTGTGATATGATTGGGTAAGAAAACAGAAACAGGTGGTGCAATCAGGAGAAATGTCCACTGATTGGTCCACCTCAGCAATCAGCAGATTGTGGTCCTCTGTAGCTCAGCTGGTAGAGCACGGCGCTTGTAACGCCAAGGTAGTGGGTTCGATCCCCGGGACCACCCATACACAAAAAAAAAATGTATGCACGCATGACTGTAAGTCGCTTTGGATAAAAGCGTCTGCTAAATGGCATATTAATTATTTAATTTAATTAACTGATGACTGACAGGTGGGACACCCCAACGACCTCCAATCAGGAACACAAAGGACACCTGTGATTAACACAAACACACATACAGGATACCTGTATCCGTAACACAGTCACATTGCACTTATGAAAATATATATATCACAAGGATGTGGTAGCCTAAGCCAAATGGTGTGTTAAACACTTCTCCAATCTTTGTTGAGATCTGATATTCTGCGCAGCGCAAGACGAGATGTAGGCCAATGTCATAGGCCTATCGTCAACCAATATTTCTCAAATCCTTACCGGATAAATTTCAGCGAAACTTGGAGAGGACAGTTAGGCCTCCTAACTACTTACAAAAAGCATGCTTCTGATAAAGAGATACACAATTAAGTAAATAGCCATATTAGACTGAAAGATAGTTCATTTCGTCAAACTTTCTCTCCATGCTCATTAGTTGCTCCTTCAACATATTTGCTCCTACTTCACTCAATCCCTTTTTAAAAGTCTCCCATCCTAACTGTTTTGCCTGAGACCAACCAGAAATGTTTCCTTGGCCAAATATTTCCAGATTTTCATAAAAATAGCCACACATGGGGTCTCTCGTTTCTGCATCACGAAAAGTTGAGCAAGGCAAAAGAGTTGGCTACGCTTCAATTGCTTGTTCGGTGCAACATACTACAGGAGACGCTAGCACAAGGTGTCACCTAGACAGTGTCCTTGGCCCCCACCTGTCTGCCATGGTTTTCTTGGGTACACAGCAAGCGGGAGGCCGGGGTGACACTGTGTGCTAGCTAGCACACAGTGTCGCTAACTAGCAAGTTAGCTAGTTAGCACACAAGCTAGCTAGCACATGGACTGCAGGAGAAGGGTGCAACTGCAGCCCGCTTCTGCATGTGTGCATTCCTTTATACTTCTATTGGTCCATTTTTAAGCTATGACTCCAGTACATAGGCGGGAGGCAGGGGCACTCCAGTACAGTAAACTCTGATAAACTCCACAGAAGAAGAAGAGGCAGGGGCGACAAAAGGTAGCTAGCTATAGCTAGTGCACACCGGTAGAATGTCCTTCACTCCTGCCTGTCGGGCACTGTTTTCCCAAACTCTGTTAATGACGGCGAGGGCAGGTGGGCGAGGGCAGACGGGAGCGAAGGACACTATGTTCTAGTTTAGCCAGCTAGTCCTAAGGAGGACTCTGATACACAGCAGGTGGGAGCGACACCATGTGCTAGATAGATAACTAGCAAGCTAGTACACGTTGTTGTGCTAGCGGGAGACGCGGGAGACCGGTAGACAGTGTCCTTGGCCCCCGCCTGTAGGGCATGGTTTTCTCTGGTACACAACAAGCGGAAGGCCGGGGTGACACTGTGTGCTAGCTAGATAACAAGCTAGCACATGGTGTCGCAAGCTAGCTAGTTAGCATACGGTGTCACCCCAGCCTTTCGCCTGCTGTGCTAGCGGGGGGCGACCGGTAGACAGTGTTCTTGGCTCCCACCTGTCGGGTTGCCAAATGTTTTTATTCATTTAGGCTACACTGTCCCGCAAAATCATCCTGTTGTTCCGCATTTTGGTATTTTAAATGTGGTCACCATAGTCTAGAGAAAATAATAGTTTGCGACCTAAACAGATGACAAATTACAAAATGTTTAGAAAATTATTCGGACAACATTTTTAATTTAAAGTTGCCACTCTTGCTTGTCCTGAAAGTCATTGCTGTGTGGCTTCTGTGTGGTCGTGAGAGGAGCAAATGGCGCGAATAACGTATTTTGTCCCCATAGCACTTGCTCAGTATGTCACAGAAGCAAATGGCAGTTAAGATGCTTAATTCAAATTGTAATAAATTCAGTTGTTAAATTGTGCTTCAATAAGATTACAGTCCATTTTCAGTCATATTCTGCTTTCAGTCATAACTTGACAAGCTAAATTTGTCTAATTTTTTTTCTATTTTATGAATATTTAATTGTGGATATTACCATGAAGCCACGATCATTTAATCAAATTGTAGGCTAAGCAATATATTATAATTTTTGTGGATCTCATGTTTTCAATGAGTACAGCAAGGTAGCGGTCAGGCTGATCTTCGACTAAATTTGGACCAAAACGGACATAGCCCAATTTGGGATTACTATTTTTGGTCAAAATAACGTTCACAAAGGACGGACCTGGTATCACCCGTAATTCGACGTCCGTGGACGTCTCGTGCTGAGTCTGATGCCCTCCGGTCACATCTTGTGAGCTCTCTTTTACACCTTAATCTGCCACTATTCTTTCCACTGCAATGAAATATACACATTATATATATATATATATATATATATATATATATATATATATATATATATATATATATATATGTTGTGCATGCTTCAATGGGGCAGAAGCCTGTGAGTTCTTGTGATTCTGGATGGCCAGATAGCTACCAACAATGACAAGAAACTGCCATGTGGGGAATCGTAAGTGACTAGTTTCAGCTAGTTTCATTTTATGATCAATTAACATCCAAAAGCATAGATTACAATATAAACATCAGCAGGCCATAAAGATACATGTATTACAATAGACACACACCACAATAAAGGTGCTAAACATGTTTTAAACATAAATAGAACAGGGATACTGTCAAGTCCTCCTCTTGTTCACCATCCAAAGGACACAGGGACAACTCAAATTTCTGACTCAATCTTTTTTATTTTTAGTTTGCTTTCAGTTGATTGGTCTGTCCAGTAAATTAGCCAGTAAATTAGGTTGTAAACCTTTAAAAGACAGAACAAAAAGTTACCATTTTAATTAAACATTTTAATGAACTTAAATTAGTTTAAACATTTAAATAAACATTCTAAATAACTTAAATGAATTAACCATTTAAGCCTTTTACCATTGGCGTCTTTGGACTGAACCTGTGAGTGAACTTGGAGTCTTCTCTCTGAAGTTTGTTCTTCTGAATGACTGAGCCCCTCCATGCCTTCACAGGTGCTCCAAATCAGTGAAAATGACTGATCAGGTGACAAGCAGCCGGTTTGCTGCTGCTGGTGCACTCTGGGAAGTGTAGTTCTTTGACTCACTCCTGAGATTCAGCTCAACACCTCCCACTTGAGATCCTGTTTTTTTCAAATCCAGAGAGGTCACACAAGCCCTTCCCACCTCTGTTTGTTCTTCAATGGGAAGTAGAATGACAAGGCGTTTGACATCTCTATGAATAATTGTGGCTGGGATTTTGGTTTGAAGCCTCTTCGTTCTTTCACCGTTTGCTCTTGTGGGCCCTTTTTTGCTGTTTGACTTTGTGATGCGAACAGGATAGCTGGGAAAAGTCTTCACAAGCACATCTCTTACGATGCCTTTGCTGTCAGCATTGACACCGACCACTCTAGCCAGCTTGTACTGTCCTCTTAGGGCGTTTTGGTCAGCCAACCAGACCACATCTCCAACAGCAACATTTCGCTCTTTGGTGTGCCATTTGTTCCTTATGAACAGATTAGGTCCAGCCAATTGGCTCCACTTCTTCCAGAAATGGCTTAACTCTGCTTGAATATGTTTAAGTCTTTTGTAAGGGTAGCCATCAAACTGGAAATCTCCAGGGTCTCCCTTTGGATTGGTACGTCCTAAAAGCAGAGAATTCGGCGTGATGTACTCTACACAGTCTTCTCTGCTTTGAGTTCTTGCATCGATGGGTCTCTCATTAGCAAGGTTGAATGCCATGAAGAGAAAAGTTTGGAATTCTCCCCACGTGAAAACACCATCTCCACCAAGGTTGCTCAACGCCCGCTTCACTACTTTGACAGCTGCCTCTGCGGCACCATTCCTATGGGGAGAGTCTGCAGGGTGGATCTTCCATGACCATTCTGTACCATGCTTGGCAGCTGTGTCTTCAAGTTCAGACTTGTTTAGTTGGTTAAGGAATTTTTGAAGTGCGGGTTTAGCTCCCACAAAGTTAGTGCCAGGGTCTGACCAGAGTTTCCTGGGGTGTCCTCTCAGTGAAGTGAACCTTTGATAGGCTAGCAGGAATCCTTCAGATGACATGTCACTCACCACTTCAGTGTGTATGGCTCGGGAAGCCATTCAGTAGAAGACTATTCCCCATACTTTGAGTCTAGTTCTCTTCTTGACCTCATCTTTCACTTCATAAGGGCCGAACAGGTCCATGGTGGTGAATTCAAAAGGTGCAGCTGGGCCTGTTCGCTCTAGAGGCAGGTCAGCCATGATTTGTTGACACTGTTTTGCCTTGTTTTTCCTGCAGACCACACAGCTGTCAACCATTTTCTTGGCAAGTCTACGGCCTTTTATTACCCAGGCTTTCTTCCTCATCCGGAGAAGGGTTCCCGCCACTCCCTCGTGGTTTGCTTTGTGGGATTCTTGTGCCAGCAGTGTAGACACCCATGCTTCAAAGGGTAAAACTGGCACTGCTGTCTTAACTTCGTTGAATGTCTGAATTCTGCCTCCACAAACTAGCAGCCCAGAGTTCACATCTTTGTACACTGTCAGTCTGCTTAGAGTTGTGTCTGAAAAATCTGTACCTTCTTGAGCTGCGAGGAAAAGGTCTTTGAGTGCATCTTCATGTTCTTTGACAGTCAGCACAGCTTGCTTGGGTGATCTTACCTCCCTCTTTGCCTGTTTAGGGGCCCGGCCCTTCCTCTTCAGCCACTGCTTGGCTGCTAGACAAACCCAGGCAACGACTCTCACCAGTTTGGACAGGCTACTGAATCTTCTTACTTCCACAAGATCTTTAACCCAGCCAGTGGGCTTCCTTCTAAGAAGAGTTGGGTTTACCACAGGTATTCCCTCTTGAGTTTCACTCTTTGGACTGTCCTGAGTGCCTTGTAGGTCTTCTTTCTGCTGACTACTTCTTGCTTGAGCTCTTGTTAATGCACCTGAGAATGCCTTCCTCTGGAGCTTGTTTACACTCTCCCTGGCATGAGCTGCAACCTCTCCAGCTGATTTTATAGGCCACTCCTCCACTGGCCACTTTAGGAACTCTGGTCCATTTTGCCATGTGGAATTCTCCTTCAAATCTTCAGGAGCACCCCCTCTTGTTATGATGTCAGCTATGTTTAGATCACCACGGATCCACCACCAGTTTTGCACTTGTCCAGCCTTCTGGATTTCACCCACTCTATTTGCAAAGAAGGTTTTGTACCCATAACCGACTCTTTGAATGGCTCCCAAGACCGTTTGACTGTCAAGTAGATGGAACCATCTCTCGATCTTCATTCGAGCATGCTTTTCCACATACTTCCTGATCCTGGCTGCGAAGACAGCACCACAGATCTCAGCTCTTACAGCTTCTCCCTTCTGATCCAGGGGTGTCAGCTTGGCTTTTGATTCAACGAATCGAACTTTAGTGCCTTGACTTGTCTCCCATCTTAAGTACATCACAGCTCCATAGGTTTTGTCACTTCCATCAGAGAATGTGATGCCCCAAGGTTTCCCTTCCCAGCCAGCTGGTGTGAGAATTCCTGTGGAATTTCACCTCTCCAAGCTGCACATATTCTTCAAAAAGCTGGATGGCTTCTTCTCTGAGGCTTTCTGAGAGAGGTTGGTCCCAGGTTTCTTGGGTTAGTTTCCCACCCCCTCCCTCTTGGAATGCTTTTCGAACAAGAATTGCTCCCTTCTGTTTGGCAGGTGTAACTAAGCCAATTGGGTCGTACAGTCCAGCCACTTGGCTTAAGAGAGCCCTCCTAGTCAGTGGGTTAGGTGTCTCAGTTCTCACCTCCTCCTTGAGAAGATTTTTTCCAACTCTCATCTTCTTTTTCCTTTTGGAAAAGTTAACTGAGGTTAACATGTAGAGCTTGTCTTCATCCATTTGGTAGCCGATACCCAAGGCTTTGTTGTCTTCGTCCCTCATTTGATTTGGAAGAATTAAGGTTTTACTTTGTGTCTTTGTTAGAACCTCCATCTCCATTCCTTGCCTCCCACTTTGCCCTGACCGGACCCATGGTTTGAGGACGAACCCTCCAGCTTTCAAGATCTCTTCGACATTTGCTGTGATTTTGTCAAGTTTATTCAGGTCATTTTGGGAGGTTAAGAGGTCATCCACATAACTGTCCTCTTCAATCACTCTGCGCTCATCCTCCAAGTGAAGAAAGTTGGGCAGGCGAGCTGTTTCCCTCATAGCCAACTGAGCAATGCAACCAGCAGGTCTGTCCCCAATGTTGATTCTGGTTATTGCATATTCACTTATCTCTTCATCTGGGTTGTCCCTCCAGAGGAACCTGTGAAGATGCATCTCACGCTCCTCCAGCCATACAGAGTTGTACATCTTTTTGATGTCTCCTAGAGATGCATATGTCCCTTCTCTGAACCTCAGCAAGACAGCTCTTATAGGGTTGAGAACATCTGGTCCCTTCAGAAGAAGATCATTCATACCCACGCCTTTGTATTTCTGGCTACTATTCCATACAATACGAACCGGTGTTGTCACCGAATGAGGGTTTGGTGCCACCAGGTGGCTTACGTACCACACTGGTCCGTTCCACTCGTCCATGATTTTGTTGGTGAGCTTTATGGCTGCGCCTCGCTCGGCCATTTCATGGATCTGGGTAGCATATGCGACTTTCCAGTCTGACTCTCTGCTTAGTTGCTTTTCCATCCTTAAGAAACAAGCCTGGACTGCACTTTTGTTGTTCGGGAGAGAGGCTGGATCTACCGTCCAAGGATACTTTGTATCCCAATGTGGAGCCGGTGAGTGAGCATCCCCCTTCTTGTAGGTGAGGCCTTCTTTAATGATCTCCAGTTCCCTTTCCTCTGCCAGGGTCATTTCCTTTCCTCCTGGTGGACAGTTTCCACATCGGCATCCTCCACATCTTGGCTCACATGCAGCTCCGATGCTGTCCCAGTGCCACCACTCAAGGAACTCACGGTTACTGGCAGCTGTAAATTTGGTCTGAGTCACATCCTCCTGCTGTAGCTGGGCTGTGTCAGTTGTTGAACTTGTGATTTCTTGATATTTGACAGCTGCTGTCCTCATGGAGTGAGCGAAGTGTGTTTTGGACTCATATGCTGCAACCTCCACTTCTTCAAATAAGTCGGGATGTGCTCCACCCACTGTTTTCCCCAATGGACCCTCCCACAAGACAAGGTCTCCGATGATTTTTACCCTCTGGGGAGCGAGTCTTCCCTCTCGGTGGCTAATGAGAAGTTCAACCTCTTCTGGCCTTTCCAATTCTGTAAGTTTGACTTCTGGGAAGAATTTTTTCAACTTCTCAGGTTCAATTACTTGATGCACTCTGGCGATTTCATCCAAGACGTAGCAGACCATTTCATGAGCTCTCTCTGTCCCTTTAGGTGTCTTGACTCTGACTTTGAGGAGATACCTTTGTGTGTTCACCTCCATGGTCATACCACCAACCCCATGCACAACTAAAGTTATCTTCTCATGTCTTAACCTCAGTCTTTCAGCAGCCTTATGGGTAATGTAGTTTGTGTCTGAAGCAAGGTCAATTAAAGTCCCAATCTTCTGCCCTGCATTTGCCGTGACTTGCATCAACATCATGATGACAGGAAGTTCAGAGAGCCCATTTCTCTGCGGTAGCTCAGACTGGCCTGAAGCATCGAGTGTCACTGCGGTTTTGTTGGTGTTGGTGAAAGCCTTTCTGCATCGATCTGCCATTTCCTGGGAAAGTTCAGACAAGATCTCCTCTTGTTCCTCCGTTAGCTTGCTTTCACCTTTGCCGTCTTTTCCACTCTTTCGCTCTTCCCCTCTTTTGACTTCTCCTTTTGGGCAGAGGAAAAAATGGTGGTCTGGGGCACCACCTTCCCTTTTACAGTCTTTGTTTCTGCATAGGAAAGTGTCTCTGCAGTATCCATCTTCATCATGGCATCCGAGACATTTTCTGCATGCTCCCAGCTTTCTCAATACAGTTCTCTTTTCAGGTAGTCTTTTGAACTTTCTACAGAATAAGATTTTGTTGTTGTGCCCACTATCAGCACATACACCACATACCTAATCAAGCTCTTCTTTCTTTGTGGTTTTTGTTGAGGCAATCTTTCTCTCATACTTCTTGTCCAAACGATCTGATTTTTCCACCTTCTCCACAGTTCTGAGCTGTTCGAGTCTCTCTAGTATTCCTTCTTGACTTTTCAGGAACTTCAAGAGCATGACAAAGTGGTTGTCTGATGTGACATTGTTTCTGGGTTCAACCATGAACATCACCCAGTCTCTTTTAATGAAGTCAGGCAACTTGCTTTCAATGGATCTAATTACCTGTTGGTTATTTATGGCTCCAGAGTTTCCTAACTCTGTGAGATCTGCTAGAGCCTTCTCCACTGACTGTATGAGATCAATTACCTTTCTTGGTTGGTTCCCTTTCACATGTGGCATCTTCTCCAGCTCTTCCAGGATTTCCACTATGATGGTTGACTTGTTGCCATACCTGTTCTCCAGGACTCTGAACATGTCATCGGCAGTGGTGTAGGTTGAAAGTCTGAGGTCTTTTGAGTTTTTGTCATCCACACTCTCCAGGAGTTGAATTTTCTTAACTTCAGTTGATCCGGATGGCTCTCCCTGCTTTTGCAGCCTTTCCCAGTCTTTCCTCCATCTGTGATATTCTCTCTTGCTTCCATTGAAGATAGGTAGAGAGATTGGCTTGATTCTCACTATTGGTGTGGATGTTGCCGGTTGGGGTAGTAGTTTCCCTCCTGTGCCTTGCTCATTGATCGTCCGTGCAGTGGCAAATTCAGGTCTCCTTAACTCAAGCCTGTAGTAGAATGCTCTTACGTCCTTGACTCTTCCATCTAATTCGTCCTTTAATCCTACAGGGATCCATCACTCCCATGTTGACATTGCTGAGATGGCCTCTTTTATTCTCTTGTCCAAGAGAGCGAGGTGCACTTCATAGCCCTCTAAATTGGCACTTTCCACAGGTACATCAGCCGCTTTATCATTGGCTTTTTCTGCTTCCAGGATTGCCACAAGAAGTTCACTCCTTCCATACCTCGACCACAGGTTTGTTTGAACAATGTCTCTTATCTCCGCCAACTTTGTTTCACCTTCATTTACAGATCTATCAATGTCAGCCTCTTGCTGTTCATTAAGACCTGGTTCCTTCTCCTCAGTCATGTCAGCCTCCAGTCCAATCCTGTAGTCATCGTTGGCATCGAGCATCTTTCTGAAACAATCTGAAAGCTTAGCGAATTCCTCCTTTAACTCCACTTGAAGCATGCTGCTTGCTCCTCTTGAAATGAAGTTGGCTTGTCTGGTGAAGCTGCTTTTTGCAGTGGTCCTCTCCTTTTTGAGCTGCTGGACTGACTTCCCCAGGACATCTTCCGCCATCTTGACTTCCTCTGCGTCAACAGCTTATTTCTGGATCTGAAGCCGTTTATCCTCAGGGCCAGGCCGCTCTGCGTGGTTTACAACTGTCAAGTCCTCCTCTTGTTCACCATCCAAAGGACACAGGGACAACTCAAATTTCTGACTCAATCTTTTTTATTTTTAGTTTGCTTTCAGTTGATTGGTCTGTCCAGTAAATTAGCCAGTAAATTAGGTTGTAAACCTTTAAAAGACAGAACAAAAAGTTACCATTTTAATTAAACATTTTAATGAACTTAAATTAGTTTAAACATTTAAATAAACATTCTAAATAACTTAAATGAATTAACCATTTAAGCCTTTTACCATTGGCGTCTTTGGACTGAACCTGTGAGTGAACTTGGAGTCTTCTCTCTGAAGTTTGTTCTTCTGAATGACTGAGCCCCTCCATGCCTTCACAGGTGCTCCAAATCAGTGAAAATGACTGATCAGGTGACAAGCAGCCGGTTTGCTGCTGCTGGTGCACTCTGGGAAGTGTAGTTCTTTGACTCACTCCTGAGATTCAGCTCAACAGATACAAAATGTGTCTTCCTGCTGGTAAGGCACAGAGATTAGCTCCGTGACATCATGGTCTATTTCAAAACCACGTTTATCACTGAAGATCAATATGGTAGCTGTTTGACTCAGATAAATTGAGTAACCATGATGACCTGTTGATGGTGTGTACTTGTAGGCATACCTTTCCTATCTGCCTGAGGAGGTAACCTAACTGTGAGTCAGATTTAGAGGAAGTTTAATTTCCTCTGAAGGACTATGTAGGCATATCTCTTTAAAGATACATTTTCAAAAGTTAATTCTTTACTTCAAATTCTGGTATGAAATGTAACTGTATGGTATAAAAATGACCTGTAATGCGTGATGGAATTAATGTATTATCCTGGTCCTAAAATCTCAGACTCAGTGTGTTCAAGACATCTGGGAACGAGCTCCGACTGGGAAAACATTTTTTGAGCGGTCATCCAACTCACAATTCCAACACTGGAACTCGGGCCTCTTTCTAGAGCTCCGACTTTCCGACCTGAAGATCACTGATGTCATGATTTGACCTCGTATTTTTCAGAGTTCTCAGTTGTCTAGAAAGCACCACTAGTTCCTAAGTTTCTGCTTGTGGGCATGGAGAGGTGTGTGCCTCTCTGTCCAATGAGGTCCAATTTTGGGGACCCTTTGTGCATGTGTGTGTGAGTGTGAACTGTGTATTTTGTGTGTCAGCAGACAAGAATGTGTCAGTGAGACCAATTATTATACTGAACATCATAGCGCTTGATGGTTTTTGCGACTGCACTTGAAGAAACTTTAAAAGTTCTTGAAATGTTCCGTATTGACTGACCTTCATGTCTTAAAGTAATGATGGACTGTCGTTTCTCTTCACTTATTTGAGCTGTTCTTGCCATAATATGGACTTGGTCTTTTACCAAATAGGGCTATATTCTGTATACCTTGTCACAACACAACTGATTGGCTCAAATGCATTAAGAAGGAAATAAATTCCACAAATTAACTTTTAAGAAGGCACACCTGTTAATTGAAATGCATCCCAGGTGACTACCTCATGAAGCTGGTTGAGAGAATGCCAAGAGTGTGCAAAGATGTCATAAAGGCTATTTGAAGAATCTCAAATATAAAATATATTTTGATTTGTTTAACACTTTTTTGGTTACTACATGATTCCATATGTGTTATTTCATAGTTTTGATTTCTTTATTAATATTCTACAATGTAGAAAATAGTAAAAATAAAGAAAAACCCTTGAATGAGTAGGTGTGTCCAAACTTTTGACTGGTACTGTATGTAAAAATGGACAGTTGCAAAGCATGCTGAGTATTATTCTAATGAGCTCTGCCCCAAAACAAGGTCAATAATAATACCCAGTGTGCTTTGCAGTTCATTTTGGTATGTTTACATTCGCATATACATGTATCTTTTTTGTTGTTGAATATTCTTCAATATTCTTATTGTTTGCCACATGGCCTTAAATTGTACCAATTTGTGTGTCTCGGTCGCCCATGCTATTTCAATAATAAATCATTAGATTGTTCCATTATGTTAATGATGGCGGATTAATTGATTTCCACGTTTTTAACATACGTTTTTCAAGATGAGTGATGAGAAGAGAATCGTCCAGCCCATTGGGTATCTCACTACACCCACATATGCCATGTCTTGAAATATGCAGACAGACGGATTAAAAGTATGTTTACGTTGTAGTACTTTTGACACCCAACTTTCTAGCTCCGCCCATAACTTTTGGACTTCATAGCATTCCCAGAAAGCATGGATTATTGAATCATTGTTGGTTTTACAGTTAAGACATGACTCTGCGTTATGCTGTAGAATTTGTGAATTTTGTCTCTTGTATAATACATTCTATACAATAGTTTATACTGGATTAAGTGTACATTTTTGTTAACTGGAATTTCATTCGTTATGCTCTAACCTTCCCTCCATCTTGTGCCAACATCAGTTATTTTAAAGTCTTGGTTCCAACAGTTTATATTTTTTTTGAAGAGATTGTCAGTTGGATATTATTTTGATACATTGATCTTTATGGTATTTTATAATTGTATTTTGTAATTGCATTTTGTAATTTTTGCCCATCCCTGCCTTCAGGGTCAGCTTAGATCAAGAGTGAAGCCATCAAGAATCTTCTTCCAAGCTCTAAGGGAAAAAGGAACTAATAGTACTCTTACGACATGGCTTTTCATTCACGTTTACTGTACTAACTCAATTGAGTAATACAGTGCCTTCAGAGCTTTGCACACCTGGATTGAACAATATGTGCACATTATTCTTTTAAAATTCTTCAAGCTCTGTCAAGTTGTTTGTTGATCATTGCTAGACAGCTATTTTCAAATCTTGCCAAAGATTTTCAAGCCGATTTGAGTCTAAACTGTAACTAGGACACTCAGGAACATTCAACGTCACCTTGGTAAACAACTCCAGTGTATATTTGGCTTTGTGTTTTAGGTTATAGTCCTGCTGAAAGGTGAATTTGTCTCCCGGTGTCTGTTGGAAAGCAACCAGGTTTTCCTCTAGGATTTTGCCTGTGCTTATTCTGTTTATTTGTATCCTAAAAAACTCCATAGTCGTTGCCGATGACAAGCATACCCATAATATGATGCAGCCACCACCATGCTTGAAAATATTGATACTGAGTGATGCGCGTTGTGTTGGATTTGCCCCAAACATAACGCTTTGTATTCAGAACATAAAGTACATTTATTTTCCACATTTTTTGCAGTTTTACTTTAGTGACTTATTGCAATCAGGTGTTTGTTTTGGAATATTTGTATTCTGTACAGGCTTCACACTTTTCACTCTGTCAATTAGGTTAGTATTGTGGAGTAACTACAATGTTGTTGATCCATCCTCAGTTTTCTCGTATCACAGCCATTAAACGGCAATTTCACCTTGGCTCTGCCACAGCATATAGTCATTGCTACAGTAACAACATTACGTTTTTTATTATAAACATCACAATTATCCAAACCACAAGCTAGAACTAGCACATTCTCATTTCACTGGTAGAATCGGGAAGTTTCGACTCCCAGTGTATTCGTCTGCTCAGTGAACCACAAAGTCCGGCATTCATATTGAATGCTGATACCGCCGGCTAGGTAGAGGGGGCGTGGCGAGGGGCATGGCCACAAACATGAATAATGGCGTTGTTTACTTTACAGTAATCTAAGAACTACTCTAAGCAACATATTTTTTAAAACGTTTGTTTTTCACTAATGTTTGTCTTCATGCCCTTGTGGTGTTCTGTGCCTGGCTGTGCTAATTACAAACAAGCTTGAAAATGAGTTATCTTTCACCGTTCTACCTACCAGAGATTCACCCCGATTCTGCCAGTGGCTTGCGGCTATCAAGAATGATGCGGTGACCAAAGATTATCAGAGGGATTTTCAGGCTGAACTGATGGGGAATCCATTTAGACTACAGCTGAGAAGTGATGCGATACCATCGATTGTTTTTGTTTGCAAGAAAACTGAAGATTCTCAATTAGAGGTAACTTAACGTTAGCTAGCTTGCTAGCCTAGCTGGGTAAGTTAGCTAGCTAGCTAAGGTTACAGTCCTGTATTGAATTCTGAAAGCCATCAGTTAATCATATAGCTATCTTTTGGTATGCACACTGTCAATCAATTTCGCCTACCTCATGGTAGTCACTGCTAGAATAGTAGTTACCTTCAGCAGAGTAAACATGTTTGTTTGTTCGGTCTATCTTTGACTGACATTAGCTAACGTAAGCTAGCTAATGTTACCAAATTGGTTGCCATCTATTCCAACCTTGCCTGGAAAACACTCCGTTACTAAAAATAGAATTGTCGATATAGCTAATTCACTCTCTGTTAGCAATGGTAGCAATGATGAATGTGTATAAATCGTCTATGGTTGGTTAGTTGGTTCTCAGCCAGTCTCAGCTGGCTAGCAATCTTGCTGCCAATTTAGCAAGTTGACAATATTGAAATGTCCATGTTAGGTATGCTTAGCTAGCCAGTCTAATAGAGATCAATACAATTAATGGGGTGGTTAAATTGTGTGTTTTGTTGTAGGTGGTACATAATATGATTCCACCAACATGCGCTTCCAACACCTTGCTCTGCACAAGGTGAAGGTAAGTTGGCCAAAATATTTACAAGCTGATGGCTAAGATAGCTCAATTTCCAGTAAACATGGTATAAGCATGAATTGGGTAGTGTTTGTATGGTTTGTGTTTGTTTTATGGGTTACAGGTGGTTAGAGGTTGCCTGAGGACCACAGAGTATGTAATCAATTTAGTCTACCCCTCTTCTCTTTTTACCTCTTTTTTTTTTTTACTCAGGTTATTTGGAGTCATTACACAGTGCCCTGCTGAAATGTACACAAGCATGCGGGAGCGGACATACCTTGCAGTTATGGAGCACAACAAGATTGTGGGACAGAAACAAGCAAGGGACACTGAAGGTATAAAATCAAGACTACAACAGTAAATGACACAACCACCTAATTCTTCTCTCTGCAGATTCTCAAAACACAATACAAAGACATCTCTACAAAATTCCCCTGCAAAGGGCTACTATTGATAAGAATGATCTGTCAAAGTCAATGGTCTGGGGAAGGTTTACAGACAGTACTTTGAGATTAGGAAAGGGGTTTTGGTTGTGCAAGGTTGTGCTTAGACAGTAAATGTATTGTTGTGAATGAGAGCAATTGAGGTGCCAATTCTCCTCAAACTCCCATACACAACAATTCATACTGTGTAAGAACTGCCGTCCTAAGACCAGATTCCATTCACTTTGTTGACTGATCTTTTCTCTCAAAAGCAGCTCCCAATATCCCATTATTATCCCTAAAAAATATGCTAGCCGGTTCCATTCGGTTGATATCTTTACCAACAAAGGCGTGTTGCCCTACGTCCCTTCCACAAAAATTGTAAAATGCTAACACCACAAGTACCAGCAAATCTAAAAGAGGACCAAACAGTTGGTGGTTAAGAAGCACTACACGACTTTTGGCAGACTCTTATCCAGCTGGCCCTTCACCAGAGACAGGACAAGCCCCTCTCCATAAGCACAAAGAGTCTCTGCTTCATAAGCCCACCATGCCGAACACCATTGCCAATGTACCGAAGCCGGATAAAGGACTATGGCTGCGTTTACACAGGCAACCCAATTCTGATATTCTTTTCACTAAATTGGTCTTTTGACCAATCAGATCATTTCTGAAAAAGATCTGATGTGATTATGACCAATTAGTGAGAAAAATATCTGAATTGGGCTGCCTGTGTAAATGCAGCCAGTGTGGCTCAGCTTAAGACCATGTGGAACAAGAGTCTCCAACCCTGTTCCTGGAGAGCTACCCTCCTGTAGGTTTTCGCTCCAACCCCAGCTGTAACTAACCTGGTTCAGCTTATCAACCAGCTAATTATTAGAATCAGGTGTGCTAGATTAGGGTTGGAGCGTAAACCTTCAGGATGGTAGCTTTCCAGGAACACGGTTAGAGAACCCTGATGTAGAACCACCATAAAATAAATATGGATATTTTCTATCAATTCTTCGAATGTTGTCTGTCCTTATGGATTCACATAAGATATTTATATAAGCTGTACAGGGCTCTGTAGCATCAAACAGATTCTAAACATTCAGATATCCAAAGAATGTTTGTTTATTTGTCAAAATCTAAAATACAGGGGAGTGTACACTATTTAATGCTAACTCAAGAGAACTGGGTATTCAACAAGAATACTATACAGTAAAAGTAACATACAAAAATGTTTTATGAACAGTGTAGTACAGTTCAGTGTGTCCAAGTGTGTCTCAGGTGTAGAGACACACAAGCGCAGAGAACTGTAGCTACAAATTGTTACACCAGAATTTTTTTGCAGACATCTTGTCTATTTCAAATCTTCTCTCATTGATTGAGACACGTGGGTGTCCCCCCCAAAGTGCTGCATATCACGATGACAGAGACCTGTCTCGATCAATGAGTGATAAGACTTGAAATAGACCAAACACTACATGACCAACAGTATGTGGACATCTGCTTGTCGAACAGCTCATTCCAAAATCATGGGCATTAATATGGAGTTGGTCCCCCCTTTGCTGCTATAACAACCTCCACTCTTCTGGGAAGGCTTTCCACTAGATGTTGGAACATTGCTGCGGGGACTTGCTTCCATTCAGTCACAAGAGCATTAGTGAGGTCGGGCACCGATGTTGGGCAATTAGGCCTGGCTCGCAGTCGGCGTTCCAATTCATCCCAAAGGTGTTCGATGGGGTTGAGCTCAGGGCTCTGTGCAGGCCAGTCAAGTTCTTCCACACCGATCTCGACAAACCATTCATGCGTAAGTACAATTACTTTGATCCAGTTTTTCAGTCAGTGTAGCTAGCAAGCTAGCTAGAAATAGTTTCTGCTAGCTAGTAGCTTCTTAACTTCATAAATCTTAGTACAATAGCCAGTGGTGTATAGTTGTGGCCATATGCAATCAAAATCAACTTTATTTCTCATTATTTAAATTCACAAGATAGAATGAACGCATGCGTCAGCCATCGAGTACTCAACCCCAGCGATTCTTGAGCTTGAATGCTGCCATTGGACGTGATGCAACGCGAGCTCAACATGGGCAGTATAGCAGCTTTAATTGATTTCAAAATAAGTATTTCCTCAATGGCTGATGGCAATGCCGGATGCCCGATGGCTATTTTGCAAAATGGGAAAAAAGCAATTGCGAACATGTTCTGTAAAGGTCTATCCATTTTATATTAAGACCTCAAACTACTGCTTCTCTCTACACAGACACAACATCACCCCAAATACACAGAGATAGCAGATCAAGTTTTCCACTAATAAATCCATGAAAATATAAGGTGGCAGCTTGAGCATTCCTGCAGTTATTTCAATTCAACCTTCACTAAAGGAAGAAGAATTTAGCCATTACTCTGGAGTGGAAACTCGTTTGTCAGCAGACAGGTAGAACTTTCAACACAGTGAAAAAGAAAAGTAAAAAAGTAACGTGATTAATATAGATTCAGTGACTAAGCTAAATGTCGAGCAAAAAAGCCTGAAGGGATTCCATCTTTTACAATTACTTTAACACAAATGGGACTACAAAGGCTTAATCCTGCAATTAAGATTTCATCACGACTCCAAAGTCATGAATATCTGATTATAGTTCCAGGGTAAAATATAAGGTAGGTTATTGAGGATCAATATGCAAGAGAGTAACCTATGTTTAAAACATTCAGTAGACTGTTATCCAGTGCAACATCATATAACTCTGAACTAAATACATTAAAGAAGATTTGGATCTTACAGTGGGTCTAGTGTTCCAACCATTCTCTAGAAGCCTAACTTAAAAGACTTGGAAAAAGAAGATCATAGACCTTGGCCCCAATTCAATTAAACTAAAATGGTGCTTCAGTTTTACTCAGAATGTTTACACTGTAAGGTGTTAAACATGATAAAACTCACACACCCTGCAAGCTGATCATTGATTAATACAGACATTCTGTATAACAGGTGTCGTAACATTGACCCAGTTGTACACAGCAAATTCCCCGGTATTAACACATTACAATCTATTTCATAAGGCCTTTTTTAGGGTTTACACTCAAAGAAATACTAGGTTGCTTGTATGACCCAACTGCTGGGTTGCAGGCATTGGGTCACTTATTTTCAAATTATTTTTTTAAAGAGCAAGGTTGGTTAGTTGAAGCTGGGATATAGAGATATTACCCAGCAGGTCAGATCAAAAGACTGGAGGCTTGGCTTATTAGGGGCGTGGCTTTCAATAAGTTATTTGTGGCCACCCAGTGAGTGTAAATGTCATTCCGGTTCATGTGTTCTGTTAAATTGTTAGCAAGTTACAATTGAACTTTTACACTTTTGTAGCTTTAATGAAGCTTACAGAAGCATATGTGTTCCTTAAAAGTCTATGCAAATCCTAATATTATATCAATGATGGAATAGTAACCACTTTAATGCAATATGTAAATAATGATGTTTGTAATTTTATTTTAGAATATGCAATTTGCAATAATATTGAAATTAAATGTTACATGGCAGTGTATAAACTTAACATGATCAAAAGGAATGACATTTACTCTCACTAATGGCCAAAATAACACAAAAAGACATGCCCCTAATAAGCCACACCTCCTAAAAATAACCTACAGTGCATTACTTTTTCCACATTTTGTTACGTTACAGCCTTATTCTAAAATGGATTAAATTGATTTTGTTCCTCATCAATCTACACACAACACCCTATAATGACAAAGCAAAAACAGGTTTTTAGAAATACCTTATTTACGTAAGTATTCAGACCCTTTGCTATGAGACTCGAAATTGAGCTCAGGTGCATCCTGTTTCCATTGATCATCCTTGAGCTGTTTCTACAACTTCATTGGAGTCCACCTGTGGTAAATTTAATTGATTGGACATGATTTGGAAAAGGCACACATCTGTCTATTTAAGGTCCCACAGTTGACAGTGCATGTCAGAGCAAAAACCAAGCCATGAGATCGAAGGAATTGTCCGTAGAGCTCTGAGACAGGATTGTGTCGAGGCACAGATCTGGGGAAGGGTACCAACACATTTTTGCAGCATTGAAGGTCCCCAAGAACACAGTGGCCTCCATCATTCGTAAATGGAAGAAGTTTGGAACCACCAAGACTCTTCCTAGAGCTGGCCACCCGGCCAAACTGAGCAATCGGGGGAGAAGGGCCTTCGTCAGAGAGTTGACCAAGCACCCAATGGTCACTCTGACAGTGCTCTAGAGTTCCTCTGTGGAGATGGGACAACCTTCCAGAAGGACAACCATCTCTGTAGCACTCCACCAATTAGGCTTTTATGGTAGAGTGGCCAGACGGAAGCCACTCCTCAGTAAAAGACACATGACAGCACAGAGACAGATCCTTGATGAAAACTTGCTCCAGATCGCTCAGGACCTCAGACTGGGGCGAAGGTTCACCTTCCACCAGGACAACGACCCTAAACAGACAGCCAAGACAACGCAGGAGTGGCATCGGTACAAATCTCTGAATATCCTTGATTGGCCCAGCCAGACCAGGACTTGAACCCGATCGAACATCTCTGGAGAGACCTGAAAATAGCTGTGCAGCGATGCTCCCCATCCACCCTGACAGAGCTTGAGAGGATCTGCAGAGAAGAATGGTAGAAACTCCGCAAATACAGGTGTGCCAAGCTAGTAGAGTCATACCCAAGAAGACTTGAGGCTGTAATTGCTGCCAAAGGTGCTTCAAACAAGTATTGAGTAAAGGGTCTGAATACTTATGTAAATTTGATATTTCCGTTTATTTTTAATACATTTGCAAAAAAAATCAAAACGTATTTTTGCTTTGTCATTATGGGGTATTGTGTGTAGATTGATGAGAAAAACAAACAATTTAATCAATTTTAGAATAAGGCTGTAACGTAACAAAATGTGGAAAAAGTCAAGGGGTCTGAATACTTTCCGAATGCACTGTATGCATTAGTGATGTTACGTTTGATACCAGAGCTCCGAGGCATGCATCGAAATCGCTAAGCAGTGTACTTTGAAGCAGTGTGCCGATGCCTGTATCACTTTATCAGAAGCACGTGATCAATGACGTCCGAAGCTTCGTTTCGTCAAACAACCACCTGATTGATTTGGCATTGGTTTTGTAGAAGACCAAAAGTCTACGCTGTGCACACGCTACGGAGTGTGAGACGTCATCTATAATCATTTGGCTGCTCTAAATTATTTTGACCAGCAGGTGCCACTAGTGTACATTGTGTTGATCAAAGCAATGAACCTATTTTTGACACAATTGGCTAGAAAACCTCAATTCTTCAGGAAGCTTAGTTTCCCCATCACTACTATACATTTCTTTAAAAATGACCCAGCTGCTTGGTCAACCAAGCATGAAAATCAATGTAACCCAATTGATGGCCTCTGCGTGATTATAAATAGATCGGTGGATACCATAGATCGAAATGCTTGCATTGAGTGATATCCCTAGTTTCCACAGACTAGCGTATGGGAGTGGAGCGGAGCTGGGGAGCACGATGCAAGATTCTCAAAGGCTGCCTTCTCACCCGCTTCAATTTTGCTCCAGTAGCGCTGACTTCACATGCTTAGGGCATGCAAGGCCCAGCATGCATTTGTAGTCTACTTGTGTGCTGCTATAGCCCCTTTAGCTACTGTCATGGAGTTCGCTAAATGCTTTCATAAAGAAACTGATAAAACACACAGGTGCAAAATCAAGGTGACTTACAAAGATGAGGACCAAGAGCAAGAGAGGGAGTGCGGTGATGTAGTGTCCACAACTAAAGAATCATTGTGGAATCTGAAAAGACACGTATCCCGAAAGCATTATGGTGTACTTAGTACGTACACATGCTAAAAGAAAGGGACGAGGTGGGTAGATAACTAAGTGTGTCATTGTAGCAAAGTATTTATAAACTTAAAAATCAGATCTCTTAAAAGTTGATTTCATTTTTGTTCTATTATCTATACAATAGGCCATAATTGATTTTGGCCCAATATGCCTGGCATATTCCCACTTTCAAGGAGCATTCCATTTTGATTGGGTTATTTTGACTGAAAACCTTTAGGTCTACCTATAGAAAAACAAACAAAAAAACTCTGCATCCCGGGCCAGCCTGGCAAGACTGGCCAAAAGGGTGTTTAGCATCCCCATTGGCTCTGCAACCGCGGAGAGGATATTCTCTGCTGCTGGCCTGCTCTCCAGGCACCATCGCATGAGCCTGAAGCCACAGACTGGCCAAACTCGTGAGCAGCTGTCCAGGTACCATCGCATGAGCCTGAAGCCACAGACTGGCCAAACTTGTGTTTCTAAAAAGGAATTCTAAAAAGGAATTCAAAGGCACTATTAAGGCATTTTTCGTTTAATTTGTATTTATAGACTATAATGATTTAATACAACAAACTGTTGTTTAAATGCTGAGCACTTTATGTCCCTACCAGCCTATTGTGTTGCACTTGCAAATGCTTCACAATGTCGTCTTTATTTCTTTGTAGGCTATAGCCTTGAAATAATAATTAGCTGCAGGGATTTCCTCTGTGGACGCCTAAGAAAATGCATTTACATGAACTGAACTCCATTGCAAAGTTTAGTACTCCCCACAGGTTGTTGTAATAGTCAGCAAGACTAGGGGCACTGGGAGCAGGAAGGACAAAGAAAACAGTCAGCCTGTGAATTATTTTTGTTGATGTTTTTGCAAGAAACATACTCTGGAGTTCTCTCTCATTCATTTCTAGGGCTTGTTACCCTTTATGAAAACACCTTGGCACTGCAAGCTTTTTACTAATTATACTGAACAAAGATATAAACGCAACATGCAACAATTTCAACGATTTTACTGAGTTACATTTCATATGAGGAAATCAGTCAATTGAAATAAATTCCTTAGGCCCTAATCTATGGGTTTCACATGACTGGGCAGGGGCGCAGCCATGGGTGGGCCTGGGAGGGCATAGGCTCACCCACTGGGGAGCCAGTCCCAGCCAATCAGAATGAGTTTTTCCACACAAAAGAGCTTTATTACAGACAGAAATACTCCTCAGTTTCATCAGCTGTCCGGGTGGCTGGTCTCAGACGATCCCGCTGGTGAAGAAGCCGGATGTGGAGGTCCTGGGCTGGCGTAGTTACATGTGGTCTGCGGGTGTGAGGCCGGTTGGACGTACTGCCAAATTCTCTAAAAAGACATTAGAGGCGGCTTATGGTAAAAAAATGAACATTCAATTCAATGGCAACAGCTCTGGTGGACATTCCTGCAGTCAGCATGCCAATTGCACGCTCCCTCAAAACTTGAGATATCTGTGGCATTGTGTTCTGTGACAAAACTGCACATTTTAGAGTGGCCTTTTATTGTCCCCAGCACAAGGTGCACCTGTGTAATGATCATGCTGTTTAATCAGCTTCTTGATATGCCACACCTGTCAGGTGGATGGATCATCTTGGCATAGGAGAAATACTCACTAACGGATGTAAACAAATTTGTGCACAAAATTTGAGAGATAAGCTTTTTGTGCGTATGGAACATTTCTGGGATCTTTTATTTCAGCTCATGAAACATGGGACCAACACTACATGTTGCATTCATACAGCTCTGGAAAAAATTAAGAGACCACTGCAAATTGTTCTTAAATCAGCATCTCTACATCTATGACAGCCATTCCATTCCAGTGTCTGTTGAATTCCAACACAGGCACACCTCATTCTACTGAATTAGGTACTGATTAGGTGATCACATGAACCAAATCTTATTTAACGAGGAAAAGTATAAAAACCACTGCTGTGGTCATCACTATCCTCTTGCAATAGGACCAGATGGATGGCAAAAACAGCGCTAATAGTACCTCAAAAGTAATATTAATCAAAAAACAACTATTGACCATGCCAAAAGAGTTGAAAAGGAAAGTTTTGAGTGAGGAAAAGAAGGGTTCAATTCTGGCTTTACTGGCAGAGGGATTATATATGATTTTCAAGTACATATGTTGTAGAATTAAACACCTATATACCTTAAAATGTTCATGGATTGAGAACCAGTTAAAGGGTTAATACAGAGCAGAGACATTTATGTGTTTTTCATAACTCCCTGCAGCTGGTCTGGGTATGTCAATGACATGTGATGGAGATACAACTCCTTGTGGTGGCTGTGTGGAGATTGGAGTAACAATGGAACTAGTGTTATCATTTGTTTGTGCTTATGACCTGACATATAGCCACATGCACATAATCTCAAGGACCAGGGAGGATGGTAAATGATAAATGCTTAAATGTATGTGGTTGAGAATGGGTTATGGATGACATGTTTAAACCATGTTTAAGTATTAATTGATATGTTTTATAATGTGTTATGAAATGATAAAGGTAAAATAGAATGAACATGATTAATATTTTGTACTTCAGATATATGTCTGGATAGTGAATATAGTCAATACAGAGTGTGATTGTTCTTTAATGTACGTATGTACATAACTTTTTGAGTCACGCCACTAATAAGATACAGAGGCCCCACTTAGAGAAGCGCAAGTGGCCCTCGTGAGTAGCCAACATGTGATACTGAAATATGTTATTCATTCACATAGAGAGGAGTGACTATGTATGTTGTATCAGTGTGACTATGCATTTGTGTTTGTATAAAAGGACAGCTCCGGTTCAGGGCAAGCAGTTGCTCCATGGAGCAAGCTCGGCTTTGTTATGCAAATAATAAAAGTCAAATTTTTGAATTCACAAGTTCTAGTCTCTTGAGAAATATTTTTAAGTTGACTACTTTTTGAGTCAAATATTTCTACGACAGGATACAGTGAGCGTCAGGTTGCTTCCATCCTTAAAATTTCGAAGACGGCGGTTCATAAGAACAAGGTCAAGCAGCAGATATTGGGGACAACAAAGCTACAGACCGGCAGAGGGCAAAAACGACTCTCTACTGACCGGGATGACCGCCAACTAATTTGAATGTCAATCAACAACCGTAGGATAACATCAAGTGACCTACAAAAAGAATGGCAAACGGCAGCTGGGGTGAAGTGCACGGCGAGGACGGTTCGAAACAGGCTCCTAGTGGCAGGGCTGAAGTCGTGCAAAGCTAGAAAAAAGCCCTTCATCAATGATAAGCAAAGAAGAGCCAGGCTGAGGTTTGCGAAAGACCATAAGGATCGGACCGTAGAGGACTGGAGTATGGTCATCTTCTCTGATGAGTCCAATTTTCAGCTTTGCCCAACACCTGGTCGTCTAATGGTTAGATGGAGACCTGGAGAGGCCTACAAGCCACAGTGTCTCGCCCCCACTGTGAAATCTGGTGGAGGATCGGTGATGATCTGGGGGTGCTTCAGCAAGGCTGGAATCGGGCAGATTTGTCTTTGTGAAGGATGCATGAATCAAGCCACGTACAAGGTTGTCCTGGAAGAAAACGTGCTTCCTTTTGCTCTGACATTTTTCCCCAACTCTGAGGATTGTTTTTTCCAGCAGGACAATGCGCCATGCCACACAGGCAGGTCAATCAAGGTGTGGATGGAGGACCACCACATCAAGACCCTGTCATGGCCAGCCCAATCTCCAGACCTGAACCCCATTGAAAACTTCTGGAATGTGATCAAGAGGAAGATGGATGGTCACAAGCCATCAAACAAAGCCAAGCTGCTTGAATTTTTGCGCCAGGAGTGGCATAAAGTCACCCAACATCAATGTGAAAGACTGGTGGAGAGCATGCCAAGACGCATGAAAGCTGTGATTGAAAATCAGGGTTATTCCACCAAATATTGATTTCTGAACTCTTCCTAAGTTAAAACATTACTATTGTGTTGTTTAAAAATGAACATGAACTTATTTTCTTTGTATTAATCGAGGTCTGACAACACTGCATCTTTTTTTTTTTTTTGACCAGTTTGACCAATAAATGCTCTAAATGACAATACTTTTATTTGGAATTTGGGAGAAATGTTGTCAGTAGTTTATAGAATAAAACAATGTTATTTTTACCCAAACACATAACTTTAAATAGTAAAACCAGAGAAACTGATAATTTTGCAGTGGTCTCTTAATTTTTTCCGCAGCTGTATATTTGCTCAGTATAGAAGGTTAGAGCAACATTCAATTTGGTTAAAGAGTTGTACTTTAGGGAACATTTGGTGGAAAAGGGTTTCTGTCCTCTACTCATTATGTTTTAGAGTAGGTCTATAGGTGTGAAGAAAAGGGCATCTGTTTGGCTCAACGTTTAAAATGAGATGTTTCATTGAATTTTACACTTACACAGCTTCATTACACTATTGTGAGTATCTGAAGTCTATTCCTACCTGTGTACTGTGAAGTTTGCCTTTCAAAGCATATGGACCACATAAAATTGTCCAATTTTGATAGATAGCTCCGACTGTCACTTGCTTGGAAGAAATGATGCTCTCTCGAGAATGATTGATTATAAAATACAATTATGATATAAAAAACTAATCAATCAAACTTGTTGTTTTCCCATCCTCAAAGGTGACTTTCTCATAGACCAGGGATAGTGCATGGTTTCCCACACTCTGTTCTGTGGCCCCCCTGGGTCCACATTTTGGTTTTGGCCCTGCGTCGTCCAGGGTAAGGGAGGGAATGGCCGGCAGGGATGTAGCTCAGTTGGTAGAGCATGGCGTTTGCAACACCAGGGTTGTAGGTTCAATTCCCACGGGGGGCCAGTATGAAAAATAAAATAATGTATGCACTCACTAACTGTAAGTCGCTCTGGATAAGAGCGTCTGCTAAATGACTAAAATGTAAATGTAAAATGTAATCAGCCTTGAGCTAGCCTCGAGTCAGGCACATCACTCGGCTATCTACCTCTCTGTCAACCGGACACGGAGCCCCGCCGATCCATCACGACTGGTCTGCTGACGTAATCGTCTGTAGTTTCAACAGGCTTCCCGTTGCGACGACCACAAAGATCCATCTGCTAGCCCCGGCCCACTAGCACACGCAAACAACAGCCGTGCTTCCTGCTCGCTGTGCTTTAGCACCAATTCGAACTTCTCTCGGACTCACATATTGCTGTTCACTGGACCTTATGATCACTCAGCTGCACAGCTGATGCCTGCTGGACTGTTCCTTTACACGGTACCCTGTCCTGTTTATCTGTTTAGCCTCAGCCCAAACTTTCATCGCCATTACCAGTTGTTGTCTTAGCTCTCTCTAATAACACCTGTGATTGCTTTATGCCTCTCTCCCATGTCAATATGCCTTTCCTATTGCTGTTCCAGTTAGTTCTTATTATACAATTTCAATATAGAACCTCAAGACATTCTCAAACTGCCTCAAATAGTTCCTTTGTTCCACCCCCCATACACGCCGAGACCGGCTCAATCAGTGCCTCCAGTGATGCTATCTCTTTCATTGTTACCCAACGCTTAGGTTTACCTCCACTATACTCATATCCTTGTCTGTACATAATGCCTTGAATCTATTCTACAATGCCCGGAAATCTGCCCCCTTTATTCTCTGTACCCAACGCACTAGAAGAACAGTTCTTAAAGCCTTTAGCCTTATCATTATTCCTCCGGTGATGTAGAGGCTAACCCAGGCCCTGCAGCCCCCAGTATCACTCCTACTCCCCAGGAGTTATCATTTGTTGACTTCTGTAACTGTAAAAGCCTTGGTTTTCTGCACGTTAACATCAGAAGCCTCCTTCCTAAGTTTGAGTTATTCACTGCGTTAGCAACTCCGCCAACCCTGATGTTCTAGCAGTGTCTGAATCCTGGCTTAGGAAGGCCACCAAAAATTCAGAAATGTCCATCCCCAACTACAACATTTTCCATCTAGATAGAACTGCCAAAGGGGGTGGAGTTGCAATCTACTGTAGAGATAGCCTGCAGAGCTCTATCATACTATCCAGGTCTGTGCCCAAACAGTTTGAGCTCCAACTTCTAAAAATCCACATTTCTAGAAATAAGTCTCTCACTGTTGTCGCTTGCTACAGACCCCACTCAGCCCCCAGCTGTGCCCTGGACACCATATGTGAATTGATTGCCCCCCATCTATCCTCAGAGTTCGTACTGCCTTATTGCCTGCCTTATTGCCTGCGTCCGTAACAAGTCCGTGGTCATACGACCACCCCTCATCACTGTCAAACGCTCCCTAAAACACTTTAGCGAGCAGGCCTTCCTAATTGACCTGGCCCAGGTATCCTGGATGGATATCGATCTCATTCCGTCAGTAGAGGATGCCTGGTTGTTCTTTAAAAGTGCTTTCCTCTCAATCTTAAATAAGCATGCCCCATTCAAAAAATTCAGAACTAAGAACAGATATAGCCCCTGGTTCTCCTCAGACTTGACTGTCCTTGACCAGCAGAAAAACATCCTGTGGTGTACTGCATCGAATAGCCCCCGCGATATGCAACTTTTCAGGGAAGTTAGGAACCAATATACACAAGCAGTTAAGAAAGCAAAGGCTAGCTTTTTCAAAAAGAAATTTGCATCCTGTAGCACTAACTCCAAAAAGTTTTGGGACACTGTAAAGTCCATGGAGAATAAGAGCACCTCCTCCCAGCTGCCCACTGCACTGAGGCTAGGAAACACTATCACCACCGAAAAAACTACAATAATTGAGAATTTCAACAAGCATTTTGCCACGGCTGGCCATGCTTTCCACCTGGCTACCACTACCCCGGCCACCAGCTCTGCATCCTCCGCTGCAACTTGCCCATGCCCCCCCGCTTCTCCTTCACACAAATTCAGACAGCCGATGTTCTGAAAGAGCTGCAAAATCTGGACCCCTACAAATCATCTGGGCTAGATAATCTGGACCCTTTCTTTCTAAAAATAGCTGCTGAAATTGTCGCAACCCCTATTACTAGCCTGTTCAACCTCTCTTTCGTAACGTCTGAGATCCCCAGAGATTGGAAAGCTGCCGCGGTCATCCCCCTCTTCAAAGGGGGTGACACTCTAGATCCAAACTGTTACATACCTATATCCATCCTGCCCTGCCTTTTGAAAGTTTTTGAAAGCCAAGTTAACAAACAGATCACTGACCATTTCGAATCCCACCGTACCTTCTCCGCTATGCAATCCAGTTTCCGAGCTGGTCATGGGTGCACCACAGCCACGCTCAAGGTCCTAAATTATGTTATAAATGCGATTGATAATAGACAGTACTGTGCAGCCGTCTTCATCGACCTGGCCAAGGCTTTCGACTCTGTCAACCACCGCATTCTTATTGGCAGACTAAATAGCCTTGGTTTCTCAAATGACTGCCTCGCCTGGTTCACCAACTACTTCTCAGATAGAGTTCAATGTGTCAAATCAGAGGGCCTGTTGTCTGGACCTATGGCAGTCTCTATGGGGGTGCCACAGGGTTCAATTCTTGGGCCGACTCTTTTCTCTGTGTATATCAATGATGTCGCTCTTGCTGCTGGTGACTCTCAGATCCACCTCTACGCAGACGACACCATTTTGTATACATCTGGCCCTTCATTGGACACTGTGTTAACAAACCTCCAAACGAGCTTCAATGCCATACAACACTCCTTCCGTAGCCTCCAACTGCTCTTAAACACTAGTAAAACTAAATGCATGCTCTTCAATCGAACGCTGCTGGCACCCGCCCACCCGACTAGAATCACTACTCTCGACGGGTCTGACCTAGTGTATATGGACAACTACAAATACCTAGGTGTCTGGTTAGACTGTAAACTCTCCTTCCAGACTCACATTAAGCATCTCCAATCCAAAGTAAAATCTAGAATCGTCTTCCTATTTCGCAACAAAGCCTCCTTCACTCATGCTGCCAAACATGCCCTCGTAAAACTGACTATCCTACCGATCCTTGACTTCAGCGATGTCATTTACAAAATAGCCTCCAACACTCTACTCAGCAAATTGGATGTAGTCTATCACAGTGCCATCCGTTTTGTCACCAAAGCCCCATATACTACCCACCACTGTGACCTGTACGCTCTTGTTGGCTGGTCCTCACTACATATTCGTCGCCAAACCCACTGGCTCCAGGCCATCTATAAATCACTGCTAGGCAAATCTCCGCCTTATCTTAGCTCATTGGTCACCATAGCAACACCCACCCGTAGTATGCGCTCCAGCAGGTATATCTCACTGGTCATCCCCAAAGCCAACACCTCCTTTGGCCGCCATTCCTTCCAGTTCTCTGCTGCCAATGACTGGAATGAACTGCAAAAATCCCTGAAGCTGGAGACTCTTATCTCCCTCACTAACTTTAAGCATCAGTTGTCAGAGCACCTTACCGATCACTGCACCTGTACACAGCCCTTCTGAAATTAGCCCACTCAACTACCTCATCCCCATATTGTTATTTATTTTGCTCATTTGTACCCCAGTATCTCTATTTGCACATCATCTCTTGCACATCTATCATTCCAGTGTTAATACTAATTGTAATTATTTTGCACTATGGCCTATTTATTGCCTTACCTCCATAACTTGCTACATTTGCACACACTGTATATATATTTTCTGTGGTATTTTTGACTTTGTTTTGTTTTACCCCATATGTAACTCTGTGTTGTTGTTTTTAATCGCACTGCTTTGCTTTATCTTGGCCAGGTCGCAGTTGTAAATGAGAACTTGTTCTCAACTGGCTTACCAGGTTAAATAAAGGTGAAAAAAACAACAACAAAAAAAACTGTCATGTAATAGACAATAACATATTATTCCTTCCTCTGTATTGCACTGTGATATAAATTAGTAGGCTATTCAGGACATCAATGTTATGTTGTTCCTCAGAGAGTTGTCAGTAACCTGGGTTAGATGGACTATATTCAGCTGAGGATATTGTTTGTGTTTCATTCTTCATTTTATTAAATTAAACAAGATATCCAATTCCCGGATTGAAAACAACAGCTCAGTTTAATCTTTTCGTAAGCTCAACAAAATAACAACTGTTGCTTTTTGTGGCCAAGAGAATATAGAATTTGACCCTCATGGAAGATGAATACAAATAAATACACTTAGGAGAAACACTCAATGTGTTGACATATTGTACATACACTTAAACTAGACATTATACAAACAACAACAACCATTGCTCTTCAGTCTTGTTTTGTCTTTTACTATCTCTGTTAATGTTTACGGGAACATTCAATTTCTGGTAAACAGTGTGGCGCTATCACTTGTTTGTTTTTGTTTGAGAGAACTGGGGGGTCTTTGAGCACTGAGGTTTATTCCAGAAAGCTGGATTAGTGATTTAGCGAGATCTGTCAAACCAGAACTTGTGCAAACTCTGAATTTCTGGCTCCAGAAAGAAAGCTTGAAAGAGAGCCTGATCAGAAACAATAGCAACGAATGATCTGAAGCAAACCTGCTACCTACTAGGGGTGTATTTGTATATTCAATCTGGAGTGCTAGAGTGCGCTCTGGACGTTCATAAATTCAGAGCTTTTCGCTCTTGAAGCGTTCAGAGCGCACACTGGACGTTCTGGCTGAGGAGTAGGGTTGATCCGAGCGTTCTGACCTCACAACAGCAGTCAAGCACCCAAGCTAACTGGCTAAAGTTGTCTAGTGTAGTATCTAAACAGTTTATAATTTTGGCTGACGTTTGCAAATGGTGTGATAGATGAACTTTACTCTGCTTTGCTGAAACATCTGGAAAGCATTACTACATAGGCTCCTTGGAATAGAGGACATTTGGAGATATGTGGAGGCCAGGGATTGGTCTATCAAAAACCACCCATCTTATGTTACATAGGATATAAATACCATGTTTTGAACAAAGGACGGAGAGAATAACATGTTAGAGATTGGGTAAGTTGTTCTCTCTGCAGGAGTCTGTAAATTGATACTGTTTTTTTACAAACCATTACAATCAAGGACAGTGTCAGCGGATTCCTTGTCTACACAGCATATCAGCATCGTTGTCTTGACACCACAGAATAGCGCCGAGGATTTTTGGGACGTGTTGCGTCTCTTCAGCGTTCCATTCATGGGCTACGAAGTGACTCCCGCTCAAGAGGCCGGCAGATAAGGTGAGCTTTCTCAGTTCGTGTGGCTGTGTGTGTGCGTTGAGGGGATGTACCGTCAAAGGACTTGTGTGTGCGCCTTGCTGTTATTTGCTGTGGGATGACAATCCGTTCTAAATTTCTAAATTTGTTTGCGTTGAAAACAATGCAAACAGGGGGGAGTGTCTATAGGAATTGTTAACACTGGGCACACAGATATTTTGCTTGAATAAAATTAAAAGGAGTGTCCAGGAATAGCATGAAGGAATAAGGCCAGGGAATAAGGAAAAAGTATACTATTAGGACGTCGCTGATTTAAGGAAGCCCTCAAACGAGGCGATCATTAGGATGGGCCAAAAATCCTGAAAACTCACTAGGTTGATTTTTAAGGTCAGTTCTGGGAACTGGAGTTTGTGGAATATACACTGTACATTCAATTGTACGTTACCTCTCGACATATAGTTGACGAGGTATATGTTCGAAGTAACCTCTCATTGAATATCTGCAACTCGAGGTAGCAGACATTTAGGAAGGAACAATGAGAAATAAGGAGCGACGGTAGCATGCTTAGTGTATTGTATGAACGGATGCATTCCTCTTGAATTGTGTGTGTGTGAGAGGAAGAGAGCCTATGCGTGTGTGTGTGTAAATGGGGAGGTCTCTGCTGTGTGTCGACTAAGGCTATGACAATAGAGGCTTTAGTTTTTTGTAAGGAAATATGTTAGTTAAGGTTAAAACCTTATGAGTCTCCATTAGAGAGAATGTTTACAAATTGTTAAAAAACTATGAGCCCCTGGGAGGATGATTATTTGTAATGGATAAGAAAATAACTATAAATCTGCAGATTAGAATAGGTGAAGATAAGAAACTTCGAAGTAGGATTTGTGTTCTGTGTTGGTTTGTGAGTTTTGTTAAGTGTTACTGTTTGTCTGTGTTGGAAATAACGGAGATACAGCTGGTCTGTCTGCTTTCTGTTGTTTAGCTTGGAGAGAGCTGCTTGGGAGAGCTCCTCTCGCTTTGAAATCACACTGGTGAATGAGCTGCGCATGCGTGGGATTTTATGAGTTTAGAGTTACGCAGAGCAAATATGCCACTCCCCTGCCTGCACTGAGCTGCTGTGACACGCAGACTTAGTGCTGCAGGGATGTGAAAAGGGGGAGACTTTGAATACACACGGATAAAGTATTCTGTTTGATAAGTGGCTGTTGCTTAACTATGAAACTATTTGATTGAGATCTATTGAATTTATAAATGAGAGATATGTTGACGGATAAAAAATAAAAATAATTAAATAAATAAACAAAATAAAATGTTATTGCGCTATTTATAATATTCCTGAGTTAAGCTGTTTGCTTATTTCTTAGCGCGAATGTGAACATAGGTATGCATAAAATACTAAATTGTTGTCTGTTTCCTTTGTTCTCCTGTCATGTGAGAGACGAGAAGGAGGAGACAGAGAGAGAGAGGAGGTGCTGACCAGTGTGTTACGTGATAGTGTGTGCTGCTCCGGATCTAGTCCAATCAAGGCCAGTACTGTTCTGTTCACAAACTTACTTTCCCATACAGGATATTGTGTGTGCCTAGCACATTTCATGTTGTGACAATTTGACAGGGACTTGGCAACAGACTGATCAATTGATGTAATTAAGAATTGCACATTGGAGTTTTTTGTGCATGGGTTGGTTTGATTAGAGTTGTGTTGGAAATCCAGCACTGACATTATTCTGTAAAATTAAGGTAATTGGGTGATTATTAAGCAATTGGTTTGTGAGTGCTGTAGTGTTGCTGGATTACAGGTCTTTCTTTTTTGGATTGCCCTGAAGTTGACTAGTTTCCTTTACTTTTCCTGATCGGATGTGGTAAGATTGCCACTAATCAATAATTTGGTAAAATAAAATAAAATAAAAATAAATAAGTAGATAAATTGATGGATGAATTAATTGATTAATTAATTAATTGGTTGATTCATTGATTGATTATTTAATTAATTATAATAAAATAAAATAAAAATAAAAAAGGAGGGAAACATAAGCTACATAGTCTAAAGTATTTTTTGGTTTACAAATTAATTGGTTTAAAATAATAATAATAATAAAATAATTCACAATAAAGGAATATAAAAGAGTTGTTACAATTGGGAAAAAGGACATCAAAACTACGAAAGTAATTACTCCTGTTGATGTAGTACAAAATAGTAATCCTCTAGTTAATGGTATTGCAAGGTTATCTGGAAAATGGAATAAACGTTGGCCTGACATTGAACAACCATGGCCAGTGGAAGGGACTCTTAACTCAGACGTCATCAAGATAATTAAAGTGCTTGTGTCGACTTATAAGGTAGATCAAAAGAAGGGGGAAAAAGGGGAACAACGTAAATAAAAGAGAAAAGAGAGCTGGGTGTTCTTAAGCTGTTTGAAAATGAAGGACAAAAACTGATAAAAGATACAAAAGATAAAAGAGACAGAGGTATAGAGAAAATGGCAAAAGAGGTGAAGGTAACAATACACCTTTCTCACATACGGATTCAGCAAAAAGACCCCCACCTTACGAGGAAGAAGTAGAGTTTAAGGACGTCTATCCTCAGCTTCCAGTGATCATTCAGGAGGGTGATTATTGCATCAGAGATGAAGATGAACGAATAATAGAGAGAGGACAAGCAGAAACGACCATAAAGATGAATCCAAACTCCAAAAGTAAGAAGAAAACGAGATGTCTGGAAACTAAGGGTGGAGTGAGGTTCAGGAGGATGGAATTTGAAGAAGAAGATGATGATGATGAGATGATGATGATGATGATGATGATGATGATCAGAGTGATTCAGAAGAGATCATGGGTGGATATGACCCTGTGATCAGACAGAGGTTGGCCAGAGCGGAAAGAAGGGGTGATGGAAGTTGGAAGGAGAAGGATACAAGAGATCCGAGCTCTGATGAAAGATGAAGACAGCGATTAAGATTTGGAGATTAAATGTGCTTCATGTTCAAGAGGATTTTATCCTACAATGACTAGCACAGAAGAAATAGAAAAATATATAGACCGATGCATATCATGCCTGGATAAGGCCAATAATTTAGAAGAAGTAAGAGAACTGGAAGAACAACTCAAGAAGCTGAAGATACAGAAGAAGAAACTGCTGAAAAAAGGATCCCAAGAATTGGAGAAGAGGTATACATTGAGGCCAAGACAAGGGAGCAGAAGTAAGAAGATGATGCCAGTGATAATTCGAGGACAGAACCTGGAGTATAAGCCTTTGCAGAATATCGATATGTCAGATATACTTGAGAAGCTGCCTACTCTTCAAGATGGAGCATATCCTTGGATTTCTAAGTTGGAAGAAATTACGGTGGGAACACAGTCTGCCATAGGAGACATTAAGATACTTTTGGCTAATCTCCTCGGGATTCCAGGTATGGAAGACATTTTTCAGAGAGCTGGACTTCATCGATATGTGGGGACTGCGGTGAATGATCCTGAATTGTTAGCTGCAAGTAGAAATCGGCTGTGGAGAGCACTGAAAGATAGGTTTCCAACAAATGTGCATCCTGACAACATTCTGATTGACCCACTAGGACAACAAGAAAATCCGAGAGCCTATGTGTCAAGAGTTCATCAAGTGTGGAGAAATATTACCGGAAATTATCCAGATGTGAGTCAAATTGAGCAGTCAATTTTGAGAGCTAAACTACAGATTGGACTGCCCTTATCAGTAAGGAGCAAACTGGCAGAGGTGGTTGGACTTGGAAGCATGACAAAAGGTGTCTATACAGATCATATAGCCCATCAAGTGGATCTGTACCGGAAAAAGGAACACAACCAGAAAGAACAGGACCAAGAAACTCTCAGAAAACTCAATCAAATACAACTGGTGGAGAAAAAGAAGGAGAAGAAACAAGCTTTGGTTATGCAGAATCAGTGTTCACCAAATCAACAATCACTGCCACAGCTTCAACCGAACCAGTTCCAACCGCAATTGTACCAGTCACCAATAGCGGTACCAGTTGTTTCATATCCACAGCCAGTTTCTGGACAGACACAGAATTGGAGAGGAAGAGGACGAGAAGGCTTAGGAAGAGGAAGAGGAGGAAGATTTAAGCCATACTTCCAGCAATCTTCAGAAGTGTGTTATAATTGTGGACAGGTTGGTCACTTTGCCCGTGAGTGTAATGGGCCAGGAGGAAACATCAGAGGGAATTTCAGAGGAAGATAGAGGGGCCAGTCAAGATTATCTGGAGGACCGGTGAACCCTTATAGGGGCCCGGAGCAAGGATTCTAGAGGTGCCCAGAAGATCCGAAAGGGGGGTGTCAGCTGGTAGCATCAGGACCGGAAAAAGATCCAACAATTGAGGTGAAAGTAAACAAACGACCATTGGAAATGATGGCGGATAGCGGAGCTGCTTTTACCTGTGTTCGGCCTGAAGATGCTACACATCTCCCTATGTCCAATCAACTAATTAGGACAATCGGATTTGAGGGAGTGAAACAGCTGATTCCTCTTACGGAACCAATTGAGCTCTGCTATGAAAATCAGAAAATTACAATACCCATACTGGTATCGGAACATACACATATCGCATTGTTGGGAAGAGATGCATTGTGTAAATTGAACTGTACAATAAAATGTACACCAGACGGCTGTCTGGTAGAAGTGCCAAAGGAAAAGGTTTACCAATTGTTGATGACGACAGAGATGGATTCTTCTTCAGTATTCTGGATTGGAAATCTCAGTGAAGATTTTTTGAAGCAGGCTAAGATATGGGAGAAATTCATTGTGGCAAACATGCCAGATGTGAGGCTTCCGGAATATCCATTTCATTGTACGCTCAAGTATTTCAAGAATGCTGCCCAATCGAACTCAGAGGAATGGTTGAGTCATCAACCAAAGAAAGTTCAACTCAGGTCATGTTGCATAATTTTAGGACCACAAGGAGCAGCTATGAAGATAAACACAGACGATTATCTGAGAAGAGTGTGCCACGTGTGACACAGACGAATTTGAGATTGAGAAGAGTGTGCCACGTGTGACCTTGTTGGTTTCTGAAGGCTATGAGCAGAAGCAAATAGGAGAAATGATGACAGAAGCAGAGAAAGCTGTTTTTGTACCGATGAAAGAGAATTTGGGGATTTGGAGGAGTGAAGATCAGCGATTTCTCAAAATCATGATTTCGGCTCAAGGACAAGGAGAGCCACAAGCTGTACGGATGACACATGAATCTATTTGCAGTGCGAAGATGGATTCAGACCCTATGAAAGAGGAGATGTTGCAACAAGCTCCAGAAGGTTTGTGGTCTCAACACAGTACCGATATTGGACTTGTGAAATCAGCCCAATTGAGGTGAAAGTTGAACTTCGTCCAGGAGCAAGACCTCCTTGGAAGAATCAGTATCCATTGAAAGATGAAGCAATCCAAGGGATCGAACCACAAATTGAAGGACTTTCGAAAGCAGGTGTTTTAAGGACAAAAAAAATTCCTCCGAGTAACAATCCTTTGTTGTCTTTGGAGAAACCATGAGGGGTTGATAGTAGCGCCTCTAGACCTATTAGGTCTGATGATTCAGGAAGCACATGGGTTAGCTCATGTTGCAAGGGGGGAGGTTAGGAGAAAGATCACAAAGGAGTATGGTTTTTGGGCACCATATTTGCTTGAACAGGTTGACTATGTCATAGGCAGGTGCACAATCTGTCTGAAAAATAATGTTCGCAGGGGTGTGACTGTTCTTCCTGGTCACATTCCTACACCGAGAGGTCCTATGCGTGAGTTGGTTATCGACTTTGTTGATATGATAAAACCAGTTGATGGGAAAAGATACATGTTGGTGGTTGTAGATAGATTTTCACGATGGCCGGAGGCCTGTCCAACCAAGCAAAAAGATGCTCAGTCGGTTGCTAAGTTCTTGTGTAAAGAAGTCATAAGCAGGTGGGGATTTCCCGATCGGAATATCCTCAGAAAATGGGAAATAGTTTTGTGGATAAATCAGTGAAATTGATTTTTCAAAAATTTGAACACAAAATAATAATAATAATAATAATAATAATAATAATAATAGGGGAAAAAAAGTCAGATCAAAATGTTGAAGTAACTCTAGGAAATGTTGAATATCTGATTGTGTGATAATTTTTCACGTCTTTACATATTATTGTGATACATATTATTTTCTTATGAATCAAAGGGGGGAAATGGAATGTGATTCATTTTATATATCATTTTATATATCATTTTTATATTATTGTTGATATTGATGTTTTAATCTTCATGTGTTGTTTTGCAAAAGATACTGTTTGGTCTTTTATTTTCTTCCAGAAGCATATGGGGAATGTGTAGAGTGGGATTCAAATACTCAAACATGGACAATATGAATGGATTGGAGGAAGCAGAACAAGGACGGTTTGGAAATGTTCAGATTCCATCATCGATGTTGCATTGAAAGTCGACACTGTGGAGGAGCTGCAGTGTAGTGGACTACATTCCAGTGTTATATTCTTTCTGTATTAATTTTTGAAGAATTATGTTTTCTGTTGTTGGATGCATGTGGGGACCTCAGATGTTTTAGTTTATTTCGTTGTAGCTTAGGGATATTGGGTCTAGGCAGGGACAGAGAGAATCCACAGGAGTGTCCGATGGGTCGACCAGCCTGAATGTGGACATTTTTGATTGTATTTAGTTTTCTGAGGTTTTCATGTGTATACAATTGCATCATATCTTAAAATGCATTGATAAAGAGTTATATAAGATTTATATATAAATTGATCTGGAGTACTTAGGTGGTCGCCTGGGGCAGAGGGGCCGTGAGAGAATTTTCCTGTCTTGATTGATTGATGGATATTTGGAATGAAAGCTGCCAGACAGGTTTTTCTCTCTCACACTCCATAAAACTTTTCTTACACTCCATAACAATTTATTTACACTCCATAACAATTTATTTACACTCCATAAATATTTGCTTACACTCCATAACAATTTGTTCACACTCCATAAAAATGTGTCTACAGTGGGGAAAAAAAGTATTTAGTCAGCCACCAATTGTGCAAGTTCTCCCACTTAAAAAGATGAGAGAGGCCTGTAATTTTCATCATAGGTACACGTCAACTATGACAGACAAATTGAGGAAAAAAAATCCAGAAAATCACATTGTAGGATTTTTTATGAATTTATTTGCAAATTATGGTGGAAAATAAGTATTTGGTCACCTACAAACAAGTAAGATTTCTGGCTCTCACACCTGTAACTTCTTCTTTAAGAGGCTCCTCTGTCCTCCACTCGTTACCTGTATTAATGGCACCTGTTTGAACTTGTTATCAGTATAAAAGACACCTGTCCACAACCTCAAACAGTCACACTCCAAACTTCACTATGGCCAAGACCAAAGAGCTGTCAAAGGACACCAGAAACAAAATTGTAGACCTGCACAAGGCTGAGAAGACTGAATCTGCAATAGGTAAGCAGCTTGGTTTAAAGAAATCAACTGTGGGAGCAATTATTAGGAAATGGAAGACATACAAGACCACTGATAATCTCCCTCGATCTGGGGCTCCACGCAAGATCTCACCCCGTGGGGTCAAAATGATCACAAGAACGGTGAGCAAAAATCCCAGAACCACACGGGGGGACCTAGTGAATGACCTGCAGAGAGCTGGGACCAAAGTAACAAAGCCTACCATCAGTAACACACTACGCCGCCAGGGACTCAAATCCTGCAGTGCCAGATGTGTCCCCCTGCTTAAGCCAGTACATGTCCAGGCCCGTCTGAAGTTTGCTAGAGTGCATTTGGATGATCCAGAAGAGGATTGGGAGAATGTCATATGGTCAGATGAAACCAAAATATAACTTTTTGGTAAAAACTCAACTCGTCGTGTTTGGAGGAGAAAGAATGCTGAGTTGCATCCAAAGAACACCATATCTACTGGGAAGCATGGGGGTGGAAACATCATGCTTTGGGGCTGTTTTTCTGCAAAGTGACCAGGACGACTGATCCGTGTAAAGGAAAAAATTAATGGGGCCATGTATCGTGAGATTTTGAGTGAAAACCTCCTTCCATCAGCAAGGGCATTGAAGATGAAACGTGGCTGGGTCTTTCAGCATGACAATGATCCCAAACACACCGCCCGGGCAACGATAGAAGTGGCTTCGTAAGAAGCATTTCAAGGTCCTGGAGTGGCCTAGCCAGTCTCCAGATCTCAACCCCATAGAAAATCTTTGGAGGGAGTTGAAAGTCCGTGTTGCCCAGCGACAGCCCCAAAACATCACTGCTCTAGAGGAGATCTGCATGGAGGAATGGGCCAAAATACCAGCAACAGTGTGTGAAAACCTTGTGAAGACTTACAGAAAACGTTTGACCTGTGTCATTGCCAACAAAGGGTATATACCAAATGTCACGAACCGGCTCAAGTTCGTAACAAAAGGGAGACACGTGGAGACAAGGAGTACTCAAAGTATATATTTATTAATTAAAGTAAACTAAATCAAATAACAATGGTGTGTGTAATCAGTAATCAGTAGTGTACGTGAGTGTTTGCATGCATAAATGTAATATGGAAAAGTGTTGAAAAGTGCCAAAGCAAACAACCCAAAAAAGCCTCAAAAATATCACAACCAAGATCAAAGTATCTGCCTGGAGAGAGTCTCTCCAATGAATGTGGAAGAGGTCCATTTATCCTGGGACACACCCGGCCCAGGTGTTTCCCATGTAGCTGACGACCCCCCCAACTCCGCCCACCGGCATCCTAATAAGGAAACAAGAGCAAAGAGAGAATACGGCAGACAGAGTGGGAGGGTCGTCAACTTTAGAAACTTTAGTTATTGACCAAATACTTATTTTCCACCATCATTTGCAAATAAATTCATTAAAAATCCTACAATGTGATTTTCTGGATTTTTTTTTCTCATTTTGTCTGTCATAGTTGACGTGTACCTATGATGAAAATTACAGGCCTCTCTCATCTTTTTAAGTGGGAGAACTTGCACAATTGGTGGCTGACTAAATACTTTTTTTCCCCACTGTATATAAAAATGTGTTTATTCTCCATAAATGTTGTTTTATTGCTAAAGTTACACAAAAATTCTGATGTAATAAAAATTGTTATTTGTCATAATCCTATTCTTTTTGTTTTCGAGACTTAATTAGTCTCGAAGGGGGGAAATATGTAGTATCTAAACAGTTTATAATTTTGGCTGACGTTTGCAAATGGTGTGATAGATTAACTTTACTCTGCTTTTCTGAAACATCTGGAAAGCATTACTACATATGCTCCTTGGAATAGAGGACATTTGGAGATATGTGGAGGCCAGGGATTGGTCTATCAAAAACCACCCATCTTATGTTACATAGGATATAAATACCATGTTTTGAACAAAGGACGGAGAGAATAACATATTAGAGATTGGGTCAGTTGTTCTCCGGATTTCTGTAGGAGTCTGTAAATTGATACTGTAATCTTTGATGTAGTAAACCATTATAATCAAGGACAGTGTCAGCGGATTCCTTGTCTACACAGCATATCAGCATCGTTGTCTTGACACCACACTAGCTTGCTAGCTACTTCCAGACACAATGAGAGAACACCTCACTCTGACTATTTTGCTCGCCCTAGCAAAGGTGGTTAGGCTGTTTTCATGTTATCCAGAGCGTTGGTGACTTTAACTGTGCTGCTGGCAACAATTTAATTACGCTTTTTGCCAATGTTTACTGACACCGGCCATATTCAACGGGTGTTGAGTGTTCGGAAATTAATCTGTTATTCTGCGCTCTGGCACACTCAGACGAGAGTGCTCTGAAATCGGAGTAGATAGCCAGAGTGAATTTGCGAACGCACTCCTAGTTTAACCTGATTTTAGCCTGTCCTGTTGAATAAATACAGGACTTCTCTGCCAATCATATTCTTGTTCGTCACTATGGCCTGTCCCTTCTTGGAAAATGCACTTGACATTGGAGCCTGCATTGTTTTCCGTGTTTTACAAAGGGAACAAATTATTGGACCTCGTATACATCCTTTAGATCATTTAGGATCAGTTATTTTTTAAAGTAAAATTGTTCTGCACAATCACTCATATCTGATCAATTTACTCAACCAATATATACAGTAGCAAATGCAACACAATGTGGTTTCGCTTTGACCGCTATACAAACTCTGTGTATTGCTTTGCGATTTTTTGCCACTGGAAGTTTCCTGTACAATGTAGGGGATTCTGAACTATTTGGCAAGGCAACTGTGTGTAGAGAAGTAAGAAGAGTCTACCTCGCATTGAAGATATTTTTTAATGCCTTTCTTGCATTCCCTGGCCATCAAGCTGTCCATATACAGTGCCTTCAGAAAGTACTCAAACCCCTAGACTTTTTCCACATTTTGTTACGTAACAGCCTAATTCTAAAATGGATTGAATTCTTTTTTTTCTCAATCTACATACATTACCCCATAACGACAAAGCAAAAACAGGTTTTTAGAAATGCTTGCTAATTTATTACAAATGAAAACTGAAATATCACATTTACATAAGTATTCAGACCCTTTACTCAGTACTTGTTGAAGCACCTTTGGCGACGATTACAGCCTTGAGACTTCTTGGGTATGACGCTACAAGCTTGGCACACCTATAGTTGGAGAGTTTCTCTCATTCTTATCTGCAGATCCGCTCAAGCTCTGTCAGGTTGGATGGGGAGCGACGCTGCACAGCTATTTTCAGGTCTCTCCAGAGATGTTCGATCAGGTTTAAGTCCGGGCTCTGGCTGGGCCACTCAAGGACATTCTGAGATTTGTCCCGATGCCACTCCTGCGTTGTCTTGGCTGTGTGCTTAGGGTCGTTGTCCTGTTGGAAGGTGAACCTTTGCCCCAGTCTGAGGTCTTGAGAGCTCTGGAGCAGATTTTCATTAAGGATCTCTCTGTCCTTTGCTCCGTTCATCTTTCACTCTATCCTGACTAGTCTCCCAGTCCCTGCCACTGAAAAACATCCCCACAGCATGATGCTGCCACCACCATGCTTCACCTTAGGGATGTGGCCTGGTTTCCTTCAGATCTGACGCTTGGCATTCAGGCCAAAGAGCTCAATCTTGGTTTCATCAGACCAGAGAATCTTGTTTTTCTAGGTTTTTAGGTGCCTTTTGGCAAACTCCAAGAGGGCTGTCATGTGCCTTTTACTGAGGAGTGGCTTCCGTTTGGCCACTCTACCATAAAGGCCTGATTGGTGGAGTGCTGCAGAGATGGTTGTCCTTCTGGAAGGTTCTCCCATCTCCACAGAGGAACTCTAGAGCTCTGTCAGAGTGACCATCGGGTTTTGGTCACCTCCCTGACCAAGGCCCTTCTCCCCTAATTGCTCAGTTTGGCTGGGCGGCCAGCTCTAGGAAGAGTCTTGGTGGTTCCAAACTTCTTCCATTTAAGATTGATGGAGGCCACTGTGTTCTTGGGGAACTTCAATGCTGCAGAAATGTTTTGGTACCCTTCCCCAGATCTGTGCCTCGACACAATCCTGTCTTAGAGCTCTACAGACAATTCCTTCGAGTTCATGGCTTGGTTTTTGCTCTGACATGCACTGTCAACTGTGGGACCTTATATAGACAGGTGTGTGCCTTTCCAAATCATGTTCAATCAATTGAATTTACCACAGGTGGACTCCAATGAAGTTGTATCATCATCTCAAGGATGATCAATGGAAACAGGATGCACATGAGCTCAATTTCCTGTCTCATCTCAAAGGGTCTGAATACTTATGTAAATAAATTTGCTAACATTTCTAAAAACCTGTTTTTGCTTTGTCATTATGGGGTATTGTGTGTAGTTTGCTGAGGATTTAAAAAAAATCCATTTTAGAATAAGGCTGTAACATAATATGTGGAAAAGGTCAAGGAGTCTGAATACTTTGCGAAGGCACTAATCAAGAAGGACTTTTACAGAATTGCAGGAACAGTAGGCTGCAGTCAGTTGACTGCCAGCGATGCTTTGCTAATCATAAATTAATAAGCCTAGGCAACATGATAAACATGATAAATAGCCTTATTCATCCCGCAGATGTTTCAAATGTAATTGGTGCTACAGCTGGGACACATATCCCCCATTCAAAGACCCTCTGGACCAAATGAAGGAGACTACGTCAATAGAAAATATTTTCACAGCATAAACAAACAGGTACAGTGGGAAGAACAAGTATTTGATACACTACCGATTTTGCAGGTTTTTCTACTTACAAAGCATGTAGAGGTCTGTAATTTTTATCATAGGTACACTTCAACTGTGAGAGACGGAATCTAAAACAAAAATCCAGAAAATGACATTGTATGATTTTTAAGTAATTAATTTGCATTTTACTGCATGACATAAGTATTTGATACATCAGAAAAGCAGAACTTAATATTTGGTACAGAAACCTTTGTTTGCAATTACAGAGATCATACGTTTCCTGTAGGTCTTGACCAGGTTTGCACACACTGCAGCAGGGATTTTGGCCCACTCCTCCATACAGACCTTCTCCAGATCCTTCAGGTTTTGGGGCTGTCGCTGGGCAATACGGACTTTCAGCTCCCTCCAAAGATTTTCTATTGGGTTCAGGTCTGGAGACTGGCTAGGCCACTCCAGGACCTTGAGATGCTTCTTACGGAGCCACTCCTTAGTTGCCTTGGCTGTGTGTTTCGGGTCATTGTCATGCTGGAAGACCCAGCCATGACCCATCTTCAATGCTCTTGCTGAGGGAAGGAGGTTGTTGGCCAAGATCTCGCGATACATGGCCCCATCCATCCTCCCCTCAATACGGTGCAGTCGTCCTGTCCCCTTTGCAGAAAAGCATCCCCAAATAATGATGTTTCCATCTCCATGCTTCACAGTTGGGATGGTGTTCTTGGGGTTGTACTCATCCTTCTTCTTCCTCCAAACACGGCGAGTGGAGTTTAGACCAAAAAGCTCTATTTTTATCTCATCAGACCACATGACCTTCTCCCATTCCTCCTCTGGATCATCCAGATGGTCATTGGCAAACTTCAGACGGGCCTGGACATGCGCTGGCTTGAGCAGGGGGACCTTGTGTGCGCTGCAGGATTTTAATCCATGACGGCGTAGTGTGTTACTAATGGTTTTCTTTGAGACTGTGGTCCCAGCTCTCTTCAGGTCATTGACCAGGTCCTGCCGTGTAGTTCTGGGCTGATCCCTCACCTTCCTCATGATCATTGATGCCCCACGAGGTGAGATCTTGCATGGAGCCCCAGACCGAGGGTGATTGACCGTCATCTTGAACTTCTTCCATTTTCTAATAATTGTGCCAACAGTTGTTGCCTTCTCACCAAGCTGCTTGCCTATTGTCCTGTAGCCCATCCCAGCCTTGTGCAGGTCTACAATTTTATCCCTGATGTCCTTACACAGCTCTCTGGTCTTGGCCATTGTGGAGAGGTTGGAGTCTGTTTGATTGAGTGTGTGGACAGGTGTCTTTTATACAGGTAACGAGTTCAAACAGGTGCAGTTAATACAGGTAATGAGTGGATAACAGGAGGGCTTTTAAAAAAAAAACTAACAGGTCTGTGAGAGCCGGAATTCTTACTGGTTGGTAGGTGATCAAATACTTATGTCATGCAATAAAATGCAAATTAATTACTTAAAAATCATACAATGTGATTTTCTGGATTTTTGTTTTAGATTCCGTCTCTCACAGTTGAAGTGTACCTATGATAAAAATGACAGTCCTCTACATGCTTTGTAAGTAGGAAAACCTGCAAAATCGTCAGTGTATCAAATACTTGTTCTCCCCACTGTAGCTATTGAATACCGTAGCCTACACTTTCACCAAACCAAATCATTTTCAGAAACAGTCATTCAATTAAATTCCGGAGACATTTGAAACCCCACCTCTTTAAGGAATACCTGGGATAGGATAAAGTAATCCTTCTACCCCCCAAAAAAAAATTGTAAAGTGGTTATCCCACTGGCTATAGGGTGAATGCACCAATTTGTGAGTCGCTCTGGATAAGAGCGTCTGCTAAATGACGTAAATGTGCCCTTGAGCAAGGCACTTAACCCTAATTGCTCCTGTAAGTCGCTCTGGATAAGAGCGTCTGCTAAATGACTAAAATGTAAATGTAAATGTAAATTATCTTCCTTCCTTATTTTTTCAGATGATCTGTGACTCCCATGGGGTTACAACTAAACATAGAACACATTGTTGCTCATGTTGTCATGAAAAGCACTATGACTTAAATACATTATTATTAATCCTACATAGGGTATGGAATGGGCCTACCACTGCAATTGTGACATAGGCTACTACAACTTACATATTAAGCCATAGCCTTGACACTAATATCACCAGCGTTGCAATAAAAGTGCTCTATAAAGTGAACTATGTGTGTAAGCTAGGCCTATTAGATATTGGAATCGTGCTACTTCACTTGCTCATTTACTGTCTGCAATTTTCTGCCAGGCTCCCTCTCTTTCTTTGTTAAATATGTGAACATATTCGTTGTATGTTCTTACAATTGTTTTTTGTTCTAGACTTGTGAAATATTGGGCTCTGTCTTTTGACTCCATATCTATAATTTTTTCTGTCATTGAAATGAGGACCTTTTTAAATGTTGCGTGCACGCGCCACTTGTCAGATCAACCAATTTGTGCTTCGCTTAGCCTAATAACTTAAACGAGAAGCAGCCGTTCTGGAATCAAGAAATGCTGGACTCCCTCATCTGGTTAAGACATGCCGTGACGTGACGTGACTTAAATTAATATATTAATGTGATGACTGTTATTTATCGAATCAACTAACTATGTTTAATTGTCACTCGATTAAATGAATCAAGTAACAATTAACTTATTAGGAATTTAGGGCACCACAGAAGAAGTTGATTAATGAGTTACCATCTCCTGAATTAAACTCTTAGAAGATATATATAAATTCAGCAAAAAAAGAAACATACCTTTTTCAGGACCCTGTCTTTCAAAGATAATTCGTAAAACTCCAAATAACTTCACAGATCTTCATTGTAAAGGGTTTATACACTGTTTCCCATGCTTGTTCAATGAACCATAAACAATTAATGAACACGCACCTGTGGAAGGGTCGTTAAGACACTAACAGCTTACAGACGGTAGGCAATTAAGGTCACAGTTATGAAAACTTAGGACACTAAAGAGGCCTTTCTACTGACTCTGAAAAACACCAAAAAAAAATGCCCAGGGTCGCTGCTCATCTGCGTGAACATGCCTTAGGCATGCTGCAAGGAGGGATGAGGACTGCAGATGTGGCCAGGGCAATAAATTGCAATGTCCATACTGTGAGATGCCTAAGACAGCGCTACAGGGAGACAGGACGGACAGCTGATCGTCCTCGCAGTGGCAGACCACATGTAACAACACCTGCACAGGATCGGTACATCCAAACATCACACCTGCGGGACAGGTACAGGATGGCAACAGCAACTGCCCGAGTTACACCAGGAACGCACAATCCCTCCATCAGTGCTCATACTGTCCGCAATAAGCTGAGAGAGGCTGGACTGAGGGCTTGTAGGCCTGTTGTAAGGCAGGTCCTCACCAGACATCACCGGTAACAACATTGCCTATGGGCACAAACCCACCGTCTCTGGACCAGACAGCACTGGCAAAAAGTGCTCTTCACTGATGAGTCGCGGTTTTGTCTCACCAGGGGTGATGGTCGGATTCGCGTTTATCGTCAAAGGAATGAGCGTTACACAGAGGCCTGTACTCTGGAGCGGGATCAATTTGGAGGTGGAGGGTCCGTCATGGTCTGGGGCGGTGTGTCACAGCATCTCGGACTGAGCTTGTCATTGCAGGCAATCTCAACGCTATGCGTTACAGGGAAGACATCCTCCTACGTCATGTGGTACCCTTCCTGCAGGCTCATCCTGACATGACCCTCCAGCATGACAATGCCACCAGCCGTACTGCTCGTTCTGTGTGTAATTTCCTGCAAGACAGGAATGCCAGTGTTCTGCCATGGCCAGCGAAGAGACCCTTTGTTCAGGGACACATTATTCAATTTCTGTTAGTCACATGTCTGTGGAACTTGTTCAGTTTATGTCTCAGTTGTTGAATCTTGTTATGTTCATACAAATATTTACACATGTTAAGTTTGCTGAAAATAAACACAGTTGACAGTGAGAGGACGTTTCTTTTTTTGCTGAGTTTATATATGTTATATATCGATAACAGTAACTTATTAAATCATTACGTCATCTCATCAGTCTCATTCTGAACGTCGCATAATCCTTGAACCTGCAAGAACCCTAACCTTATTGATGAATCGGCATTATACAAATTGGCTTAATTTTTTATTTACTAACTAACTAAATAATAAATCAGGATACAAACACACACACTGTATAGGTTGCTGATTACTAACGTAATACAATGAAAACAGGTCCCTAGTGGACTGGACTAACAATAGCATGACTGCTTGGTGAGGGGAAGGAGGGGTCAATAGAAAGAGAGTGAAAGGGAGAGACAGAGATTCAACTTATCTTTGTTACATTTGGAAACCACCGCTCATTCGGATAAGAAATGCAATGCATATTAACGCGTAGCTGTCCTTGATTGTCATCTCTCTGTTGAACCACTTTCTCAAAAAGAGTTTGAGTGTCCTATCCCACTCTGGTGAGACTTGGCTTGTTCGATAGAATAGATACTTCAGATGTACCAACGGTTGCCGGAGAGGGATTGTCCTTCCCAACTCGTGTCTTTAGTGAAAGTTCTCGACTACTTTACATGTACAGCTTAAGACTGATATGATAAGGTCTAGTGCATGGTCTTCTTCTCGTGTAGAGATTGAGAGTTTCAGAGTTTCACCATTTCAAACGTATGGACTAACGTCTCACGTTTTCTGGTCAGTAGAGTGTCAAACATTTTAAGCCGTGTAGCAACAGCTCCACGCTTCCTGGTCTAAAGGTTGATTTGTTTTTCAAGGTTTTTTATGCCTTCTGGGTAAAAGGGGCGTTCCATTGTGATGACACGATCTCTGATGTCACTCGGGGCGTAGCTAGTCACTGTGCATAGTTTATATGAAAAAGTAATTAGAAGACTAAAATCACATTCCTATCTTCACAAAAGTATTCTCATACTTAATCATATATTTCATACAATATTTAGATAAAAACCTGACACATAGAATGCGTACACTTTCAGAGTTACAGTTACTTTGTTATACCATCCTTAATGACATTACAAAATAATAAACCATATGACATGATTATTCTTCACGATGAATGTGGAGCCTACAGTGAGGGAAAAAAGTATTTGATCCCCTGCTGATTTTGTACGTTTGCCCACTGACAAAGAAATGATCAGTCTATAATTTTAATGGTAGGTTTATCTGAACAGTGAGAGACAGAATAACAACAAAGAAATCCAGAAAAACGCATGTCAAAAATGTTATAAATTGATTTGCATTTTAATGAGGGAAATAAGTATTTGACCCCCTCTCAATCAGAAAGATTTCTGGGTCCCAGGTGTCTTTTATACAGGTAACGAGCTAAGATTAGGAGCACACTCTTAAAGGGAGTGCTCCTAATCTCAGTTTGTTATCTGTATAAAAGACACCTGTCCACAGAAGCAAACAATCAATCAGATTCCAAACTCTCCACCATGGCCAAGACCAAAGAGCTCTCCAAGGATGTCAGGGACAAGATTGTAGACCCACACAAGGCTGGAATGGGCTACAAGACCATCGCCAAGCAGCTTGGTGAGAAGGTGACAACAGTTGGTGCGATTATTCGCAAATGGAAGAAACACAGAATAACTGTCAATCTCCCTCGGCCTGGGGCTCCATGCAAGATCTCACCTCGTGGAGTTGCAATGATCATGAGAACAGTGAGGAATCAGCCCAGAACTACACGGGAGGATATTGTCAATGATCTCAAGGCAGCTGGGACCATAGTCACCAAGAAAACAATTGGTAACACACTACGCCGTGAAGGACTGAAATCCTGCAGCGCCCTCAAGGTCCCCCTGCTCAAGAAAGCACATATACATGCCCGTCTGAAGTTTGCCAATGAACATCTGAATGATTCAGAGGAGAACTGGGTGAAAGTGTTGTGGTCAGATGAGACCAACATCGAGCTCTTTGGCATCAACTCGCCGTGTTTGGAGGAGGAGGAATGCTGCCTATGACCCCAAGAACACCATCCCCACCGTCAAACATGGAGGTGGAAACATTATGCTTTGGGGGTGTTTTTCTGCTAAGGGGACAGGACAACTTCACCGCATCAAAGGGACGATGGACGGGGCCATGTACCGTCAAATCTTGGGTGAGAACCTCCTTCCCTCAGCCAGTGCATTGAAAATGGGTTGTGGATGGGTATTCCAGCATGACAATGACCCAAAACACACGGCCAAGGCAACAAAGGAGTGGCTCAAGAAGAAGCACATTAAGGTCCTGGAGTCTCCAGACCTTAATCCCACAGAAAATCTGTGGAGGGAGCTGAAGGTTTGAGTTGCCAAACGTCAGCCTCGAAACCTCAATGACTTGGAGAAGATCTGCAAAGAGGAGTGGGACAAAATCCCTCCTGAGATGTGTGCAAACCTGGTGGCCAACTACAAGCAACGTCTGACCTCTGTGATTGCCAACAAGGGTTTTGCCACCAAGTACTAAGTCATGTTTTGCAGAGGGGTCAAATACTTATTTCCCTCATTGAAATGCAAATCAATTTATAACATTTTTGACATGCGTTTTTTTTTTGTTAATCTGTCTCTCACTGTTCATATAAACCTACCATTAAAATTATAGACTTATAATTTCTTTGTCAGTGGGCAAACGTACAAAATCAGCAGGGGATCAAATACTTTTTCCCTCACTGTAAGTATCCCATATCATGCATTGCCCCTTCCTCTGCTCATACTAATTAAATCACATTTCTACTGAATAACCAGAGGCATGGCTTTCCTAATTTTTCAAAAATGTTCCCTCTGTTTTCCCTTCCTCCTTTCTCACTACTGAAGTCCCCCTTTTCCAGTAAGAGGTCTGGAACTGGACCTAATGAATTGAGTCAATTAACTCTCTAGACTGCTGCTTTACCATAAAAAGGACTCCTGGGATGCAAGGGAAATGTACATACTGTATATGGAAGTCTGGACTGATGATCTCTGTGCCTCCCGATGTGGATGTGTATCCAACTGTGGCTGGATGTCACGGGTGCTGAAGGTGGGTGTGGTGCAGGAATCAAGCGCAGGACGCAGAAACTAAGTCCAAAAGACTTTAGTGAAATATTCACGTAGTACACGAGCACAACAAGCCCGGAGGCGAAATAAAGGCGCACACAGGCGTCAAACTAAAGGCGCACTAACATGTGCGAACACCTCTCCAAAACAACGGAGGGAAACACGTAGCACAGAACACCAAACAGAAGCGTAATCACACACAACACCTGACACACACAACGAGAACTAAATAGGACACTAATGAGCACTAACTAGAAACAGGTGTACAACATCAAGACAAAACCAAACGAACATGAAACATACAACGGTGGCAGCTAGTACTCCGGGGACGACGACCGCCGAAACCTGCCCGAGCAAGGAGGAGGAGCAGCCTCGGCCGAAACCGTGACACTGGATTGGCCCTGAGAAATGCAACAGCAAATTAAAAGTGACTTGGTGATGAAAAAGTAAACAGGTCAACCACAGGAAATGAATAAAAATATATTCCACAGGCAGAGTATGCATTGATAGGATATACTGCTCTATACAGCTCTTTACTCAGCCAACATTTGTAAAGAAGTATAATGCATAAATAATTGCCTTTCAAGCTGACATTTAACAATGGTGCTGTGGTTGAGCCCAGACAGACAGGTCACTAAAGGCCACCAAAGTGAATACTGAGTACTACGGCCAACAGAGAAGAGAAAAGTCCCCCTTGTGAGTCATTTAGGCATCACAAGCCTATACAGTATATGACAGAAATACATCCAGTATATTTCTCTGTCAGTGTCTGTTACATTCATACCTTGGGGTTTAGTTTTGTTGTTGGAGGAAAGAACATGCTTCCATTGGCTAAACAATCCTGTTATTTGGCCTAGGCTTGCCTGGTACAGGGAGTCCAGGACCTATTCATTTGAAGCCAAAAATCTCTTCGCTGGGAAATTATATGTCATTCCCCTAACTGCACCTTACTCATAATGACTTTGGAATCAATGATAAACCAGGGATCTTTTTGGACTTTAGAGCCTGCAACAAAGGGCAGGTAAATAGTAAATTATTCCAATTACTGTAGATGTCAGTTTGCGCTCAGAGACATTGATTGGTTCACTGCTCCTCACTCATTTTTTGAAGAGTACTTTGTTCCCGCATAAAGCATTGGGATCTAATCAAACCTATTCTATAAATAAACGGATGTCCTTTAGGGGCTAGGAGAAGGTCAAAGACTGGTAAATAGTGCCCAGTTTTGGGCTTTGATCCGAACAGCACATCTAAAAACCAACTGCAGCTTTTCATTGTAAACTAATGTGATTATTTGGTTAGAGACACAAAACGGCAAGACAACACAGTGAAGCAAAACTTCGATTGAAAATTCTCACTATGCTTCACCCTGTTAGGATACCAATTAGGATGCCAAGCTCTTTCTCCATGTGTTCTTAAATAGGATTAGAGCACACATTTATAAGCAATTCATAATCATAACCACTTCACATACACCATATGGCAACAGATGCAGGTTGATGTCAAGTATAGTAAGCTATTTAAACTTAGTGTAATAAATGTAATGTTTATTGAGAGCTTGTGAATGTTTTTTGCATTGCTTATGAATATATCCTTTAGGCCTTGGGATTACTGTAGGCCTATGTAGGGTCCCAACAGTTATTACCAGCTGTTGAAACAAAAGCATAACAATTTTACTGAAGGCACACTAATAATTCAGCACTCTTATACACTCTGTCAATACCCCAAATGATCCTTCATTATTTGTCTAATTTGTGCAGAAAACACAGAACAATCCCTATGTGTGAAAGATACACAATCTTAAAACAATTAAATCCAGGACGCTTTTCCCATCTACAGCACATCAGACAGGTCTTTCAATTCAGCTCGGCTTATCTTCTTGCCAGTTCCTTTGCTTTTTCCACAGCTGACTGATCAGGTAGTTTTCTGGCCATTACACTACACAGGGGGAGCAGCACCTGCTAATCACTCTGAGATCCTATGAGAGTGGGAGTACATGTATCAATGCAGCCGTAAGGGGATGAGTGATGTTTCGTCCCGTAACTCAATTAAAGGAGGGAACGGGAGGCAAACCTCAGCCAAGGCATCATTTTCTAATTCACTGTACAGTATTAATCTGCAGTTTTGCTGGAATGTGCCGTGTCAGTACTCAGTACGGGGAGGCTTCATTACTCACTACACCTGAGAGAAGTGACAGGATCTGAAATGAGATTCTGGGCTCTTGGCTGGTATACAACTCCACACTAAAAAATACAGGGCTGAGTTTACTAATGCTTGGCTTGGCATATCAGACAGAATGTGGGAGATAGGCCCTCAAACGTTTTGAAAACTGTTTTTGTTCTCAATTTACTGTCTTTTCAGTTTTTTAGACACACACAGTATAAGGTTTCGTAGAGGTCTACTTTGTGGCATATGAGATTAGCTTTGAGCAATTTACCTTGTTGCATAGTAACTAGAATAACATCAGTTTTGTACAATTAACATTTCTGTTTTGTTTGAACAAAGATTCTGGCTGAATTATGCTTCAATGTTGTGTGACTACTTATTTGATACAGCAATCTTAAACTTTCCGCAACAATAAACAATGTCTCTCTCTCTGTCTGTCTCTCTCACACACACACACACACACACACATACATACATACACACACACGCATGCACACACACTTGCCTTAGGCATCAAGTAAAGCTCACATTTTTATAAATGCAAACTTTGATGAAGATGTCTATCTCCATCATCTTAGGGAAGTAATTTTCAAATCTGCCTCAGAGTTTATTGAGGGTAAACCTTGTGGTTGGTAGAGTAAATGGGGACGGGGCCTTTAGGGACAACTGTGCAGAAGAAGACCAATGCATCCCTTGTCATCAGCTACAAGTACTTCTGAAAACCTCTCTCTGATAAGAGTTGTCTGTCAACGTTACTTTCAGTGAACAAATCATGTCCTTTTCTAGTTGTTATTGCCTTCTGCTGCATACAAGTCAGAGTCTGATAAGAAAACCTTTAAGCTTCGGCATGAAATAACTTCAGTAACTTCAGAAATGTCAACTTTTCCATCTTTCCATCTACATTCTATCAAGCCATTCAATCTTTCACCAGAGTTTATTTTGACAGTTTATTTTCCGATCTATACAGTTGCCTTATTGTTTTGATTTAATTATGAATCATATGTCATGATGAATATGACCTCTCTCATCATCATATGGCAGACCATGGCATTTGGAAAGACAACGGATGCAATTCCTCACTGTCCTTGTGAAATGTAGAAAGATTATTTAAATCACCAAATATTTCCAAACCAGTGCAGAGGAAAGAATTAAGTTTATTTTCTGATCAGAGATTAAATAAGTTTGAAATAACCTTATTAACAATTTCCTTTCTGTATTTCTATACATTTTAATGAATAAAGTGAAACTGTGAACCAAAAACTGACCTCTTTCAGAGGGAGAGATATTTTCAGGATTGCTTTGTGACTCATTCAGTACTATCTGCTTCGTATTGTATCCCAGAAGATTCAGTTGCCTTGTCAATACTTCTAATTAACCACTGGTGCGATTGCGCCCTAGATTTTGAGCTAACCTATTTTAAAGAACTTGAATTAAACTAAACTCTGAAAAACACTTAAAGTAACTGTTCACATTGTGTTAACTCGTACCCAGATAATGTTGTTGACTCATCCTATACAGTGCCTTGCAAAGGGGGGGGTGAATACTTATGCACGCTCAATTTTTCTTATTTCCGGTTTTTTTCACAAGAAAAAATATTTTGCATCTTCAAAGCATGTTGTGTAAATCAAATGATACAAACTCCCCCAAAATCCATTTTAATTCCAGGTTGTAAGGCAACAACATAGGAAAAATGCCAAGGGGGGTGAATACTTTCGCAAGCCACTGTACTCTTATTTGTGACTAAAGCATCAATTGCAGAAAAAAACACTTCAAAAACCACACATCAAACTTGTATCTCAAACAGACTGTTAAAAAAGTATTGCTATTTCCTCATAGAGGATGAGCTGGCCAATCAGTGGTCTACTCGCGTTCATATTTTCTATGACCGGTATACGCCCACACCATTCTGTTGTTGGGGTGCGCACACACCATTCCAATACAGAAATGCTGCTTTTTAACATACTTAATGGCAACTTTTTAGAAGGAAAACTATTTCACTCATATTGTAATTAATTATAGGTCATATCTCATATACATCTGGAAGCACTGGGCAGTTACTTTAAAACCAGAATACTGGCGGTCTTTCTTAGGAGCAGATGGTTGACGTCAATTTGACCGATAGATGTAATTTTGATAACAGCCTTTGACAGTCATAAAAGTGGACTCCTAAAGGTACTTTACTTTACAAGTAATTGCATTCAAGAATATTTAAGAATTATTGAAGAATATGGAAATATATGGAAAGATAAATATAATTGTGGTGTAGACAGACAGACTGATATCATCATTATCATAACCCATCAACTTGCTGCCGGCAAGAAAATCAGCTGAGGGCTTCAGTACATACAAAAACACAACAAACAAAAAAGATATTGAAACAAACAATTATAAAAATCAACTGCAATAGAGCATGCTGGGAAATATGATCATGATGGGCGTGGTCAGACCAGCTTGACCAGCTAGACCAGCATGGACCAACATAACCAGCATGGACCAGCTTGGTCACCAGCATACCAGTGTCACTAACATAGGCTGGTATTTGTCCAAAACACAGCGAAGGCTGGTCACCAGTGCCCAAAACACTGCCTGGAATAATAGATGACAGAGGAGTCATCTTCTTTTAGCTAAATGTACTCAACTGTTATTTTGCTTATACTGTACATTTGCACAGCCCCTCGAGCTGCTGACGACTTTAATTTCCCCTACATTACATTTCTACGCCACAGGTGACCTTTGCACAGTTAATGTGGGACCAGCCATTCTCTGTTAGCTTAACCCTTCTGTCAGAACATCTTCAAAGGCTAACACTAAATGTGGCTTTTACATTACCAGCCTAATGCCGTGGGTAAAGTGCCAGAACATTCTCTGTGAAGTGTGTAATTAATGTATTTGACAGCATATTAAATCTGGAGCACTTAAAGCGAAAGATAACTCTCAGAGGGTTACATGCAAGCAGGATTCATGTTGGTTTTGACATCACCGGAGCAATCATAACAACGTGGCCCCCACGCTTCTTCTTCATTAAAACCTGTGCTTTCTTCTGCTAAAGACACACAAGAGTTTGCCACCATCCACCACTCAATCTCTATCAAATTGTTCAAATAAAATATGATCCATTTCACTGTGGTTAATGCATATAAAATGGTGAACAAAAGAGCGGTAACGTTGGGTCATTCGATTAGTCGAGAGGAGTCTGGCACAACGAAAATCTCTGTTCACTACAATGGAACTGATTGGAGCAGTAAAACTAAACCTAACCCTAACCCTAACCCTAACCCTAACACAATAGCAGCAGATGGAACAGTAATTATTAAATGATCTTCTAATCAGAACACTGGTAAAAAGGGACAAAGCACAGCATGCTGAACATTTGTGAGACCCTCCCAACTGCTAGAAAGAGCTAGATAACAAACATGGATGTCTCAGTGACCAATAAACAGCTTGGCTCAGATTAAGCTTTGGGATACGGATATCACGTGTAACATAGAATTAGTCTACTGCAATAACAAATCTATCTTTGGAAAGGAACCTGAAATACGACCAACCTGACAATCAGAGGAGGTTGGTGGGAGGAGCTATAGGAGGACAGGCTCATTGTAATGGCTGGACTGGAATTAATGGAACGGAGTCAAACACGTTGTGTTTGTTGTGTTTGGTCCCATTCCATTTATTCCATTCCAGCCATTACAATGAGCCCATCCTCTTATAGCTCCTCCCACCAGCCTCCTCTGCTGACAGTATCTTTTAGAAGGACGGGGGATCAAGAGGTTATCTAGTTCCTATTCATACTGGCAAAAAGAGACAAAAACTTTGGGATGCAACATTGGTTCTTTCAACCATACAGTAGGTACAGAAGGTGGATTCAGCCTCAATTGAGTAGCATAAATAATTGTATTGAGCCTCAGGAGCAGTCCATAGAGGGAGCTACACCAGCAGAGTAGGGTCTTCAGGAAATAGCAGACAGTACAGCTTGGGCACTTTGAATACTTGCACTGCATAGTCCCGTCTTCTCTACCTTTGCAGTGATAAGTATGAAAATGTATGCACTCACTAACTGTAAGTCACTCTAGATAAGAGCATCTGCTAAATGACTAAATTATAAAATGTAAATGTATAAGGAACCCTTGTTTTCACCTATCCAACCCTGTTAGAATCGTATTGCTGTTAGGCCAGTGACCACTTCCAGCAGAAAAACAGGATTAAATAGGTACATTTATTTAGCATTTTACACAGACTTTCTACACAATTTAATGCATCTCTAAGTGTTTTATGATGTAGGGTCATTTTTGGGTTATGTTTTTGTTGAACAGAACATTTTTCCTTTTGAGAAATATATAAGCAAGGCTATTTGAAATATGAGGTTGAAAGGGTGAATTGGCTAAGAACACACACAACACATGCTTGTAGTTAAAAACACAGAACGTTATGACACCACAGATACGCTACACAAATAAAATATGAGGTCCTTGTAGCTTTTGATGTCATTTGAATATGAGTTGGCCGTGGATTAATAATTTCAACAAACAAAATATTTCACATCTGTGTCTGATAAATAGTATCCTTTGAATGACATACTCTATATCAGGCTTTCCCTTTCCATTTTTGTTATCCCTACACATGATTGGCAATGGCAAATGTTAAAACAAATGTGTTCCACTTGGTTATGCAAGTCTCTCATGGCACATTTGTGCTATCCTTTCAAATTGGTGCCAAACTGAACTTGCATCTGAGGCGCCAATAATTTTCAGCCCATTTAATGGTTTGCATTATGGCATTGCCTCCTAAGCTCATGGTGTATTCGTATCTTTCAAAATGCATAAGCAATTTACGGAACTGCATTTTATCAAAACAATGAATGTATTTGTACAAGTGCTGTAAAACTTAGACATGAACTCAAATGTAGTTTGAAGCCATAATCTTGATCTAAGAGCAATATAATCTGATACAGAGATAAAACACTATTTCAGTGGTGCCCAACTCAGTCTGGGAAATATCAGTATCATATCAATAGTCCTAACCCTAAGGTGAGGGCTAAGGTCAGGGTTAGGGTAAGGGTTAAGATTAGGCATAGGGTAGGCAAACGGGAATCTGAAACCATTTAAAAAATTGCACTGCCTATTGGAAATCAACATAATCTACATCATTACATTATTGTTTCCCAATTTATTTTAGTACTTTTTTGGCCCACCTAACTGTCACCGCCTCAGACATTGGAATCTAATACAAATATCACCATTAAGCATTAAAGCATTATGACAAATAAATAACATGATTATTAATGGCCCAAGTTAAGGGCCATAAATTCCAGTTTTGTATGCAAATGTACATAATTTCAGTGCACGTCAGCATCAGGTAATGTCTTGCTCGTATCGATTTCCTATATCGACACCACTCCCTAGAACCCATTCTTCCCAAGAGAGAGATAAACATGGTCACTAAATGCTTGTAAATTCTATTCCATATTTATGAGGCCAGGGCCAGGTTCTGTATGGTGAACCTATACTTTTGAGAGACCCCTCACGGGCACTGAATCACTGTTATTGTCAGGGGAAATTAACCCTGTACTGTTTGATGAGCACTCTGCAGTCCTACCGTTTCAGCACAGAGATGGACAGCATTTCGGAATTGCTCTCAATGTCCTGTCAGTTCTCAGTTCTCATGTCAAATACATAATATCATCAAAGTTTGACTTGTTTCAAGAACGGCAATACTATACAAATATGTGGACATCAATATGATTTTGGGGATGTGCATCCAAGGATGTGTTGTTTTCTGATTGTCCTACTGTCTTGTATTGAATGCAAGGTAATTTCCCTGTATCTTATTTTGACATGCTACAACAAGTAATGCATTTACTGTGGAAGTGGATGCAATCTTCTCTGTTGCAACTTATTTTCAAACTAAAATTTCCTGCAATATGCACTTCTTTTTTGATAGAACATAATTCAGGAAGTAGTGAATCATTGGATGCATGTCCACTTCAGCAATAATGTCATACTGTACTTTTTGCAACAAGTTTTCACAGTTTTATGTAGATGTTTTGTCAAGAAAACGTATGAGTGTGTTAAGTCTCAATTCCATTACAAAAATACGAGAGTTTACCAATAGAACAACAAAAAAAAATTTTATAATCAAATGTTTGTTAGTTTTGAAGCAGGCATAAAGCAGAACACTTTCTCCAAATGAGAACAGCGTTTAACATTGTAACGCAGTAGCAAAAGGGGGAGACAAATTTCATATCTACAAATAGAAAATATGGACATGTTAATACAATATTATTACTTGCTAGTATTAACATAATTAATTGGGTTACTACACGGGTAAAAGAGCAACTTAATGTAAAGTGCAACCAGATAAGGTTTGTGGCCTTTTCCTAAGTACTCTAGAATATTATGGAGAAGTTTGGATTTTTAATTAGTGCACTTCACTGTCTAGGGAGCCTCAATCTCATACTCTCTGTGTGATTATAAAAAAACCAAACAAGCTCTCAATAATCACATTACAGCCCGGGCTCTGGGAGTAGGTCCTTCAAAACAAGCAATAAGATATTGCAGAGTAGCTGATTAAGGTCAAGGTAAGGACATACATGTATTGTGGTTCTCAGTAGCTCAGCTGGTAGAGCACGGCGCTTGTAACGCCAAGGTAGTAGGTTCGATCCCCGGGACCACCCATACACAAAAAAAAATGTATGCACGCATGACTGTAAGGCGCTTTGGATAAAAGCGTCTGCTAAATGGCATATTATTATTATATCTTCACAAATGGAATGTTTAAGACTGCTGTCTGCCAAAAACATATGCTTGTTTCTTTTACCATCATTATTTATAATTTTTATTTATTTTTTTGTGGGGGGGGATTTTGAAGTGGTTTAACACTTCTGAAAGAGCTATCTGGAAAGTTACTATCTGCAATGAATAGAATACCGGCCTTAAAAAATACCAAATTTAGTCTATAGGATCTCAGACAGTCAAAGACAGTATTTATTACTCAGTGAGAAACTCATATTTTTTAGATTGGTTGGACTCTATTAACGGTGAGGTGATCAAATAATTATAAAAATAAACAATGTTAAACTGCTTCATAATTTCCTGCCCGTAAAGAGGACAGGTCATTTCCTATGCACATTAAATGACCTAATGAGCTGTTGCTACTGTAAACTCACTGAGAATGCTTCTTTAATGGTTCCTGGCAGAAGTCCAACTGAGCGTGTCCCCAGCAGAATGATCCAGTAAAAAACAAAAGGGGGGAGTTTTGCCTGTCCTTATTCCCAATGACTTACATTCACATCCCTGAGTGTCACAGAGCAGGCTCTGTCGTAGCCGGCCGCGACCGGGAGACCCATGGGGTGGCGCACAATTGGCCCAGCGTTGTCCAGGGTAGGGGAGGGAATGGCCGGCAGGGATGTAACTCAGTAGAGCATGGCGTTTGCAACGCTAGGGTTGTGGGTTCGATTCCCATGGGGGGCCAGTATAAAAAATGAATGTATGCACTAACTGTAAGTCGCTCTGGATAAGAGCGTCTGCTAAATGACTAAAAATGTAAAATGCCATTTCCAGCCATGCAAACAGATAACAAGAATTCTGTATCGCTTGATGTGAGAGAACTTGGTGAAGGCTGATTGCTGGCCGGCACTGAAAGCCCCATTCAGTCAGCCATGTTGGGCACAAGGACCCTGTAGCCCACCGTGCTGGACAGTCGAGCTTCCACGCGTCCAGAATATGTCATTGGGAATAAGGACAGGCAAAACTCCCCCCTTTTGTTTTTACGTCCAGAATATGTCATTGGGAATAAGGACAGGCAAAACTCCCCCCTTTTGTTTTTTACTGGATCATTCTGCTGGGGACACGCTCAGTTGGACTTCTGCCAGGAACCATTAAAGAAGCGCTCTACATTCCAGCACATCTATTGGACACAGAGTATTTTGCTTTTGTTTTGGTCTCTATTGTTCCCTCCTTGGGTACAGTTTTTATGCATGCTCTGTGACACTCAGGGATGTGGTAAGACTCTCCCAAAAAAGCGGAACATTTCCCCTGTTGGTCCCTCAAGCGAGGCTGGGAAATTAGATTGCCAAGGAATATACCTCTATCGCTGCCACTGCGGTTCCCACTTAGCAGCTCGCCAAGCCAGAGCAGGTATCGACCCATCCCCAGTAGACAGAAGACCTACCTCAGCAGCTTCCTGATAACCAAATAAAAATACATTAGAACTCAGGGCATGCAAGGAGGAGAGGCAGCCATGACCATATGAACCATAGCCTGTAGAATGAATCAACATCTGTGATTTTAAGCATATTTTTGTTTCTCACAACACTTAGCAGCCCCAATTTGTTCCATGTTTAGGAAGTGAAAAACATTTACAGATAGCTACTGTAATTATATATTACAGTACAGTACTGTAAAGAGCAATGCGTTATGGGGGCTCAATGGCATTCCGCTATACTGCTGTAAAACATAATAGTTGTACAATACCATTTTACAGTAAAGCACTGTATTACGTGTTTTGCTGTATATTTACAGCAGCATACTGTGAATTATGGTGCATTGTGGGAAAATGTTGTGGGCGGACAAAATAACTCTGACTCATTAACATATTTTGAGGCGTGCCTTCTAAGAGGCTATATTTGTTGCACCCTTTAGTGAGAATGCAGTACTGTCACGTTCTTTGTGTAAAGGATCGGACCAAGGTGCAGCGTGGTATGCGTACATGGTCGTTTATTCATATAAACACGACAAAATCCAACAGAACGTGAAGTTCAAGAGGCTAAACATCCAACAAGCCAAACAGAAACAAGAGCCCACAACATAGGTAGGCAAAATGGCTGCCTAAGTATGAACCCCAATCAGAGACAACGATCGACAGCTGCCTCTGATTGGGAACCACACCCGGCCAACATAGAAATAGATAAACTAGATTATATCCAAATCACACCCTGACCTAACCAAACAGAGAATACAGGTGATCTCTAAGGTCAGGGCGTGACAAGTACCCCACAGAATACAGTGCCATAACGTATTTTTGGAACCTAAATTATAAACTTTACCCTGCAAATGTAAAGTAATTTACTGGCTACTGTACTGCATGTAATTCTGTACCATACTGTAGTTTTGGAACACCAAAAACAGTGGAAAAATAAGTTCATTATTCAAAACTTTGATAAACACGTTGTACGTTAGTGGCACCTGATGGTCAATAGAATTTAGAACAGCCAACTTATTATAGATGATGTCGTACACGCCGTAGCGTGTGCACAGGGTAGCCTTTTTGTCTTCTACCAAACCAATCAGGTAGTTGTTTGACAAAACAAAGCTTTGGACGTCATTGATCACATGCTTCTGATAAAGTGATCGGAGCTCCGGTATCAAGTCTAACATCACTACCAAAAACCTTTTGAACAGTGGGTGCATAGTTGGTGCATGGTATTGTTGTTTCTTGCTCATTAACATATTCTGAGGCGTGCCTTGTAAGAGGTTACATTTGTTGCACCTCGTTAGTGAGTCAATTTAACTGAAATGTGGTAGTAGTTCCCTAACAATTTAATGTGTGTAGGGAACAAATCAGAGTGGTAGCAAGTATCAAACATTAATGGTTGAGTGTTTAGCCATGTCCTTTTGATCTGTTTTGCCCTGTAGTCACTGCCAGTTTAGACGCCTTTGTTGGTGTGCTGTAATATATAATTACATACTCACTGTTAGCAATTGCTGTAAATTTATTAAAATACAATTTAGCAATAAAGTGCTGTTTTGCTGTATATTTACTGCATCATTCTGTAAATTCTGATGCATTGTGGTTAAAATGTTGAGGGAGGGGAAGTGATATAAAACACAAAATATTCATAAAAATGCTACAATATACAAGTACCTAGCAGCCAACCTGCTTGCTCCAATCACATGTAATTACAGTAAAATATCAACATTATATAGCATTTACTTTCTTGCAGTATAGTAGGCTAATTTTACATTATTATTGCTCTGATATTACAGTAACTTACAGAAAGCTGGTGGCAAGTTACTGTAAATATTACAATAATGTACTTGGCACTAACCAGAGATGGGCAAAGATACAGCAAAATATGTCTTGTCACAAATGCAAAATAACTTGAAGACCAATGTATCCATAACTACAACAATATTCACAGTAACGGTTACAGAAACGTTTTACTTGATATGACTGTGATGTGTTTTCTTCTAATCAACCTTAGCTTAATCCACTTACTGTATGTCACTCTGGACAACAGTGTCTGCTAAATGACCAACATATAAATGTAAAAATGAACACTTGCAAAGCACACTGCTTGATATTATTCTAATGAGCTCGGGCCTCAAACAATTGAAATGTTGATCAAATTTGGCCTTGTTTGGGGGCGGAGCTCATTAGAATAATACCCAGCATTGTGTTTTGCAAGTGTTCATTTTGGCATTTACATTTTGATCATTTAGCAGAAGCTCTTATCCAGAGTGACTTGCAGTCAGTGCATTAAAATAAGGTAGATGAACAAGAACATATCAGTCTTAGCAAGGAAACATTATGTTACCTTTACCAAGAATGTTGTAGTTAAGCAGGCTACTTACAAGTTCATTTTTTAAATTAGAAATGATAAAGAAATGTATTCTAATTAAACTGTTACAAAATATATGAAGGCTAGGGAAATTGAAATCACAAAATAGGTATTGAAACTATGGAAAAACTTATATAAAATACATGTAACAGAAATACTGCCTGTCGTTGGTATTGGCTGCCTGCACTGTAAATCTGCAACAGTTTAGTAACCACTGTGCTTCCTGTAATGCACTGTAAATTCTAGAAATACATTATCTTGCTGTTGTCAGGTGTTACAGTAATATGCTGTAAATGTGTGTTTCAGTAAAGGTCCAGTAAATGTACAGTAATTTACTGGCTTCTGTGCTGCCTGTATTTTACTGTACATTTACAGTAACCTTCTGGCTACTGTGCTGCCAGTAATTTACTGTAAAAATTACTGGAAATGTTTTACAGTGTGGTTTTACTGCAGAATACATAATAGCTTCAAGGAAGTATAATACACAGTGGAAATATATTTTAACCACACCTGTCATCACACACAATGGATTTCTGCCAGCTAGAGTGAGGCTATTGTTGAAGGCCATTTTTCTCCACAAACCAACGTGGGCTGGCTTTCCAAAGCCTTGATAAGCTGTCATAATGTTGTCACTCTGCAGTTAGAGCTCAATGTGCCCCATACATTTCCTGCAAACTGGTACAGTTGACAGCATGCTCCTGCTTCCATTTACCAGCTCACAGTAAATGTCATTGTTGTTGTCTGAGTACAAGGTGTATCATGCAGTATTACTATACATGGCTCTACACACAATTCATCTGGATGTGCTACTGAGGAATTTTCTATGGAGAGATGTGAGATGCACAACAGTAGAGATATCCACCACCGGTGCCAGTTCCCATAATCCTCTTCAAAGTCTCATATGGTGTCATTAGTATTGTAATGCGGAGCAATCTGCCGACACCCTGCTGGTTAACCAGTTTGACATGTTTAATAAACGCTTATCTATTACAAAAGTGCCCGACAATGCCTTTTTCTACTGAAACAATGCAAGCATATTTAGAGACGCTAAAACGGCTAAGTTGGATGGACAAATCTCTGTTGGCTGTCTATTGAATGTGTTATCTGTGCAGCCTATCTAAGACACTATTAATTAGTGGATATAAGGTCCTTTTTCATTAAATGGAAGCAGAAATGTTCTGCTGTCTCAAGGGAACCAAGGATTCGCAGACCTCTGAATAAAACAGAAGAGAGAACAAAAATGACACTTATTATAGCTGGTGGTTCGGCTAATCGGAAAAATCAACCCTCCTTATCTCCAGGCATGATGTTTTATCTCCCAACACAATATCCCTCACGCTCTCTGAGGGGCTGACAATCTATCCTGAAAGAACTCATATTTTCTCTAGTGTATCTTCCTGGGCAAGGAAAATCAATTGCCAAACTAAGTAATGAACTCCATTGGCCATCATGTCTGTGGCAGTGCCAGCTGAGCCATGGATGTGCCAGTGAATTCAGACTGCATCGGTTCTCTTACTATCTCTCGAAAAAACTACAGTGGGGAAAAAAAGTATTTAGTCAGCCACCAATTGTGCAAGTTGTCCCACTTAAAAAGATGAGAGAGGCCTGTAATTTTCATCATAGGTACACGTCAACTATGACAGACAAAATGAGATTTTTTTCCCAGAAAATCACATTGTAGGATTTTTAATGAATTTATTTGCAAATTATGGTGGAAAATAAGTATTTGGTCAATAACAAAAGTTTCTCAATACTTTGTTATATACCCTTTGTTGGCAATGACATTTTACATTTACATTTACGTCATTTAGCAGACGCTCTTATCCAGAGCGACTTACAAGTAGGTGCATTTTTTTTTTTTTTTGGGGGGTAGAAGGATTACTTTATCCTATCCCAGGTATTCCTTAAAGAGGTGGGGTTTCAAATGTCTCCGGAAGGTGGTGAGTGACTCCGCTGTCCTGGCGTCGTGAGGGAGCTTGTTCCACCATTGGGGTGCCAGAGCAGCGAACAGTTTTGACTGGGCTGAGCGGGAACTATGCTTCCGCAGAGGTAGGGGAGCCAGCAGGCCAGAGGTGGATGAACGCAGTGCCCTCGTTTGGGTGTAGGGACTGATCAGAGCCTGAAGGTACGGAGGTGCAGTTCCCCTCACAGCTCCGTAGGCAAGCACCATGGTCTTGTAGCAGATGCGAGCTTCAACTGGAAGCCAGTGGAGTGTGCGGAGGAGCGGGGTGACGTGAGAGAACTTGGGAAGGTTGAACACCAGACGGGCTGCGGCATTCTGGATGAGTTGTAGGGGTTTAATGGCACAGGCAGGGAGCCCAGCCAACAGCGAGTTGCAGTAATCCAGACGGGGAGATGACAAGTGCCTGGATTAGGACCTGTGCCGCTTCCTGTGTAAGGCAGGGTCGTACTCTCCGAATGTTGTAGAGCATGAACCTACAGGATCGGGTCACCGCCTTGATGTTAGCGGAGAACGACAGGGTGTTGTCCAGGGTCACGCCAAGGCTCTTCGCACTCTGGGAGGAGGACACAACGGAGTTGTCAACCGTGATGGCGAGATCATGGAACAGGCAGTCCTTCCCCGGGAGGAAGAGCAGCTCCGTCTTTCCGAGATTCAGCTTGAGGTGGTGATCCGTCATCCATACTGATATGTCTGCCAGACATGCAGAGATGCGATTCGCCACCTGGTTATCAGAAGGGGGAAAGGAGAAGATTAGTTGTGTGTCGTCAGCGTAGCAATGATAGGAGAGGCCATGTGAGGATATGACAGAGCCAAGTGACTTGGTGTATAGCGAGAATAGGAGAGGGCCTAGAACTGAGCCCTGGGGGACACCAGACAGCTTCTCGCCACGCCACTTGGTAGGAGCGACCGGTCAGGTAGGACGCAATCCAAGAGTGAGCCGCGCCGGAGATGCCCAGCTCGGAGAGGGTGGAGAGGAGGATCTGATGGTTCACAGTATCAAAGGCAGCAGACAGGTCTAGAAGGACAAGAGCAGAGGAGTAGTTAGCAAACTAGCTAGCCATTGCTTTCAGACAAAGAAGAACCCCTCCTTTCACGGCACGAAAACACAGAGAGAGCCAAACTAACGTTAACTAGTCACCCATGTCCCGCATTCCTTGAGCGACTCGGGCTATCAATATGTAAAAAACAAAACACAAGTGTAGGTTATGAAAACAAAACTTAACAACTGGAAGCATAGAAACAATGCACATAGACAGCTTCTTAGACTTGCTTTCAAATAGAATGATAGATCTATAACTCACATTTCTATGTGAAATTGGTCAGGTCGCCAAAAAAGTTACATATTGCCACTTTAATTGAAATACTGTAGAAATACATTCAACATGGGCTTCTTCTAATGCCAAAATGCCGACCGGTAGCTTCAAAGCCTCTCACTGGCCAATACATAGCATCAACAATCCAGGGTTTATATATATCATTGTTGTAAACAATGACACACATTAACACGTTCCATGTTGTAATTCTAGCAACCTGAAGATATTAATTGAGAAAAAACGTCTGGACATTGTTCTCTACAATGTTTGCTAGCAAAACACATGGGTCAACAACACACTCTGACTCTCGGTTTCTAAATAGCTGTACGGACATTGTTGAAGTAGATTCACATTTGAGCAGAAAGCACGGTAAGCACTACATGACGATTAATATCACTTTAGCGATAATATGTGGAAAATCTATTGCTACACTCACCTTGAAAAAATGACACAGGTCAAACGTTTTCTGTAAGTCTTCACAAGGTTTTCACACACTGTTGCTAGTATTTTGGCCCATTCCTCCATGCAGATCTCCTCTAGAGCAGTGATGTTTTGGGGCTGTCGCTGGGCAACACAGACTTTCAACTCCCTCCAAAGATTTTCTATGGGGTTGAGATCTGGAGACTGGCTAGGCCACTCCAGGACCTTGAAATGCTTCTTACGAAGCCACTCCTTCGTTGCCCGGGCGGTGTGTTTGGGATCATTGTCATGCTGAAAGACCCAGCCACGTTTCATCTTCAATGCCCTTGCTGATGGAAGGAGGTTTTCACTCAAAATCTCACGATACATGGCCCCATTCATTCTTTCCTTTACACGGATCAGTCGTCCTAGTCCATTTGCAGAAAAACAGCCCCAAAACATGATGTTTCCACCCCCATGCTTCACAGTAGGTATGGTGTTCTTTGGATGCAACTCAGCATTCTTTGTCCTTCAAACACGACGAGTTGAGTTTTTACCAAAAAGTTCTATTTTGGTTTCATCTGGCCATATGACATTCTCCCAATCCTCTTCTGGATCATCCAAATGCACTCTATCAATCTTCAGACGGGCCTGGACATGTACTGGCTTAAGCAGGGGGGCACGTCTCGCACTGCAGGATTTGAGTCCCTGGCGGCGTAGTGTGTTACTGATGGTAGGCTTTGTTACTTTGGTCCAAGCTCTCTGCAGGTCATTCACTAGGTCCCCCCATGTGGTTCTGGGATTTTTGCTCACCGTTCTTGTGATCATTTTGACCCCACGGGGTGAGATCTTGCATGGAGCCCCAGATCGAGGGAGATTATCAGTGGTCTTGTATGTCTTCCATTTCCTAATAATTGCTCCCACAGTTGATTTCTTCAAACCAAGCTGCTTACCTATTGCAGATTCAGTCTTCCCAGCCTGGTGCAGGTCTACAATTTTGTTTCTGGTGTCCTTTGACAGCTCTTTGGTCTTGGCCATAGTGGAGTTTGGAGTGTGACTGTTTGAGGTTGTGGACAGGCGTCTTTTATACTGATAACAAGTTCAAACAGGTGCCATTAATACAGGTAACGAGTGGAGGACAGAGGAGCCTCTTAAAGAAGAAGTTACAGGTCTGTGAGAGCCAGAAATCTTGCTTGTTTGTAGGTGACCAAATACTTATTTTCCACCATAATTTGCAAATAAATTCATTAAAAATCCTACAATGTGATTTTCTGGAGAAAAAAAATCTCATTTTGTCTGTCATAGTTGACGTGTACCTATGATGAAAATTACAGGCCTCTCTCATCTTTTTAAGTGGGAGAACTTGCACAATTGGTGGCTGACTAAATACTTTTTTCCCCCACTGTACACAATACCCCATAATGTCAAAGTGGAATTATGTTTTTAGACATTTTTACAAATTAATTTAAAATGAAAAGCTGAAATGTCTTGAGTCAATAAGTATTCAACCGCCTTGTTATGGCAAGCCTAAATATGTTCAGGAATAAAAATGTTCTTAACAAGTCACATAATAAGTTGCATGGACTCATTATCTGTAAGGTCCCTCAGTCGAGCAGTGAATTTCAAACACAGATTCAACCACAAAGACCAGGGAGGTTTTCCAATGCCTCGCAAAGAAGGGCACCTATTGGTAGATGGGTATAAATAAAAAAGCAGACATTGAATACATCCCTTTGAGCATGGTGAAGTTATTAATTACACTTTGGATGGTGTACCAATACACCCAGCCACTACAAAGATACAGGCATCCTTCCTTCCTAACTCAGTTGCCGGAGAGGAAGGAAACCACTCATGGATTTCACCATAAGTCGGCAGGTAGCTTAGTGGTTAAGAGCGTTGTGCCAGTAACCGAAAGGTCGCTGGTTCTAATCCCTGAGCCGACTAGTTGAAAAATCTGTCGATGTGCCCTTGAGCAAGGCACTCAACCCTAATTGCTCCTGGAAGTCGCTCTGGATAAGAGCGTCTGCTAAATGACTAAAATTTAAGTCAGTTACAGAGTTTAATGGCTGTAACAGGAGAAAACTGAGGATGGATCAACAACATTGTAGTCACTCCACAATACTAACCTAAATGACAGCGTGAAAGAAGGAAGCCTGTACAGAATTCATTCTGATCTTAACGCCAACCCTCCGACGTTCACAGATTAGCCCATCTTTCCCAGTATAGTGCCAATTTGCTGTTTCCTTTTGCAATACATCCCTCCATTTTACTGTGATGTCTTGCGAGGGTCCTGAACCTCCCTATTTGTAAAATTTCTACCGATATTGCCCTAAAAATAAATACTTTACCCAAGATTATAATATATATTTTTTAAAGCCTGTACAGAATAAAATATTCCAAAACATGCATCCTGTTTGCAATAAAGCATTAAAGTAAAACTGTTAAAAATGTGGCAAAGAAATGAACTTTATGTCCTGAATGCAAAGCGTACCACTCTTCATATTCTCAAGCATGGTGGTGGCTGCATCTTGTTATGGGTATGCTTGTCATCAGCAAGGACTAGGGAGTTTTTTAGGATAAAATGAAATGGAACAGAGCTAAGCGCAGGCAAAATCCTAGAAGGAAAACCTGGATCAGTCTGCTTTCCAACAGACACTGGAAGACAAATTCACCTTTCAGCAGGACAATAACCTAAAACTGTCACACCCTGGCTCTGGGACTCATTATGTTGAGCCAGGGTGTGTTCATTCTATGTGTTCTGTTTCTATGTTGGGTGTTCTAGTTCGTCATTTTCTATGTTTGACTGAGTGACTCCCAATCAGAGGCAACGAGTGTCAGCTGTTTGCTGGTTGTCTCTGATTGGGAGCCATATTTAACTGTCTGTGTTTCACTTTGGGTTTGTGGGTTTTTGTTCCGTGTTCGGTCATTGTCACCGTGGACTTCACGAGTCGTGTTTTGTTTTGTTTAGAAACTTTAACTAATTAAAGTCATGTTTGTTTCTCACGCTGCGCCTTGGTCTACTCATTACTACGACGATCGTGACAGAAAAACCCACCATACCAAGACCAAGCAGCGTGTCCAGGAGCAGGCAGCCTGGACGTGGGAGCAGATCTTGGACGGGCAGGGGTCCTGGACCTGGGAGGAAATCCTGGCCGGGATGGATCGCCCGGCCATGGAGTGAGACGGTGGAGGCGCGCCGTAGAGAGGAGCTACGGCGTGATCAGGGTCGTCGTCGGACGGTCGTGAGGCAACCCCAGAAAATTTTTAGGGGGGGGCACACGGCATGGACGACGGGGCTGACGGAGGAGAAAAGGGGGCGGATCCAGAAGGCCACCAGGCCAGGGGTACACCGCCCCTGTACGTCCTGTGTGGATGCCTCACACAGAGTGTGTGAGGGTAGGCATTCAGCCAGGACGGGTGGTGGCCGCTATTCACTCCAGGCCTCCTATCCGTCTCCACAGCCCGGTTCGGCCTGTCCCTGCTCCACGCACCAAGCCTACGGTGTGCGTCGCCAGCCCAGTCCGGCCTGTCCCTGCTCCACGCACCAAGCCTACGGTGTGCGTCGCCAGCCCGGTCCGGCCTGTCCCTGCTCCACGCACCAAGCCTACGGTGTGCGTCGCCAGCCCGGTCCGGCCTGTCCCTGCTCCACGCACCAAGCCTACGGTGTGCGTCGCCAGCCCGGTCCGGCCTGTCCCTGCTCCACGCACCAAGCCTACGGTGTGCGTCGACAGCCCAGCCCGGCCTGTTCCTGCCACCCGCACCAAGCCTACGGAGTGCGTCGACAGCCCAGCCCGGCCTGTCCCTGCTCCACGCACCAAGCCTACGGTGTGCGTCGACAGCCCAGCCCGGCCTGTCCCTGCTCCACGCACTAAACCTACGGTGCGCGTCGCCAGCCCGGTCCGGCCTGTTCCTGCCACCCGCACCAAGTCTACGGTGCGCGTCGACAGCCCGACCCGGCCTGTTCCTGCCACCCGCACCAAGTCTACGGTGCGCGTCGCCAGCCCGACCCGGCCTGTTCCTGCCACTCGCACCAAACCTACGGTGCGCGTCGCCAGCCCGGTCCGGCCTGTTCCTGCCACTCGCACTAAGCCAGGGGTGCGAGAAGTCAGCCTGGTAAGGCCCGTTCCTCCTCCACGCACCAAGAAAGGGGTGCAAGTCGACAGACTGGACCAGGGGCACTATGGGGGGTGTATTGGAGGGTGGTGGTCAAGGCCTGAGCCAGAACCGCCGCCGAGAAGGTATGCCCGCCCAGCCCTCCCCTGTTTTGTTTAGTTGAGGCGCGGTCGCAGTCCGCACTTTTAGGGGGGGGTACTGTCACACCCTGGCTCTGGGACTCATTATGTTGAGCCAGGGTGTGTTCATTCTATGTGTTCTGTTTCTATGTTGGGTGTTCTAGTTCGTCATTTTCTATGTTTGACTGAGTGACTCCCAATCAGAGGCAACGAGTGTCAGCTGTTTGCTGGTTGTCTCTGATTGGGAGCCATATTTAACTGTCTGTGTTTCACTTTGGGTTTGTGGGTTTTTGTTCCGTGTTCGGTCATTGTCACCGTGGACTTCACGAGTCGTGTTTTGTTTTGTTTAGAAACTTTAACTAATTAAAGTCATGTTTGTTTCTCACGCTGCGCCTTGGTCTACTCATTACTACGACGATCGTGACAAAAACAAAAGGCCAAATATACACTGGAGTTACTTACCGAGACGTCATTGAAAGTTCCTGAGTGGCCTAGTTAGTCTATGGCAAGACTTGAAAATGGCTGTCTAGCAATGATGAACAACCAACTTGGCAGAGCTTGAAGAATTTTGAAAATTATAATGTGCAAATATTGTACAATCCAGGTGTGCAAAGCTCTTAGAGATTTACCCAGAAAGAATCACAGCTGTAATCGCTGCCAAAGGTGATTCTAACGCGTAGCAGTTGGCCAGAGCAAGGAGATTGGGTAGCCAGGCAATTATTGTACACTGTTGAGATATTCAGTGACCATGACTATCCCTATACAAGCTGAAATATCTGAGCTAATTATAATACTTTCCACATCATAGGATTCTGTGACCAAGGTCTTCCATAGACACTGGAGTGACTTGCAGGGTAATTTACAGTATGATATGATTACTCACAGTGACATAGAACATTTAACAATCTAGCCACACATGGAGTACGACAAAAAGCCATTTTTGTAACCTATGTTCTGGTTCAGCTTAGTCAACTTATTAGTCAACTTAGTCAACCTCAGTTTGCAGGTATTGGTAGCCTGACGACTCACACTAAATTCTTCTGCTGCTCTGTCATTGAAGTAATTTGTGGTGACGAGAGGCACGAGGGGCATTGTACAAAAAAAAGTAATCATTGATTGGATAATCTCTAACCAATCAGAGTAACAAAGCCAATTACGAATTTTCAAACTACCGCTTTACTCACGTGTGTTCTGGCTCTGGCCCAACCCATCAGTTTCAGGACCAATCAGACGGCCCTGAATGTGTTCACATTCAGAGAAGGGTCGGGGAGGTACTCAAATCCAGCCTCATTGCGAAGAGGAAACTAACATGCTTGGGCATGGCATAGCGTTTGGCCGGAGCAAGGAGATGAAGGGGTTGAATGATCCCATTGGGAACTGGAGATGATGAGATAGCCATGATTTTATCATGACCTAACCTAGCATCAATGCTAATCCTTAGGATAGTGACATATTATATTACAAGAAACTCAAACAAGGTTACATACCATAATAAAGATGTTTGAGTCAGTATGAATGCTATACTAACAAATATGTTTTTGTGTGAATGAATGACCATGCCATCACTGCTACAGAGAGATTAAATACTTACAGTACAAAAATCCAGATGACTAAAATTGTGCTAAAACTGCACTCTCAAAGAACTGATTAACATCAGAGATTCAGGAAGCTGCCTAACAGTCAAGGCTCTGCCCCTCTTTCCCAGCTATTTTAAACACCAAGCCCTGTCAATTTAATTTACTCTTTCTAACGAAGATGCCATTTTTGCTCCTGTTATCGGAGCCTTGCAGGCAGAGAAATTCCTCCTCTCCTCCTCTGCAGCTGGGTGCATTTCCCGTCACACAATGTGATAATCCACCCAACAAAAAGCACAGCATTCTAGGCAAATCTATGATGGCCTAAAACATCAATACATTTCTAATACAGATTATGTTTTGCATGGAACAGATTAACTTCACTGCACATAGACAGAGATGCATAAATTATATGTAGCGAGCTCTGTCACAATCTGAAATCTGTCATTGCTGTAAATTACAATGTGTTCGTATTCAACTTGGTATACTACTGAGGGTTAATTCAAATACTGACTTAATGAAAGAAAACGTACAGTATAATACATGGGTATTATTATATTGCCTTACCACTGCATAATTTGAATTACTGTTTTTTCCATTGTTCATAAAACAACTTAATTACTAATCCCTCATCTCTCCCTCTGGAGCACAAGTCGACACTGACTCAAATATGATATTCCCATAGGAAAGTGTATTAAGAAGGCTCTCTTGGTTCATCAATGCTAACTGGAAGGTCTTATCATTACATTATACAACATTAAGCTGAGCAAAACCAAACTCAATATATGATGCACTTTAAACCAAGGTTAAAATCCCCTCAGCTAACAGTGGTATTGAACCATGCTGATGTCATCAACGTCCGACGAATAACAGACAAACAAACCTGTAAGGATCACAACCAGCCTCACAAGTTTGCTGTGGTCAGAGTTTCTTTAGGTGCATTTGACTATTAAAAAGTAAACGCTTTATGTGATAATACCTTCCACCTAACCTCATTCACCACAAGGTTACCTTCCACCTTCCTCACTCAGAATACCCAACACGGAACATGCCCCTGCTCTAAGCATCTGTGGCAAATTATTTTTTTAATGTACAGTACTAGTCAAAAGTTTGGACACAACTATTCATTCCAGAGTTTTTTTTAAATTATTTTTTAAACTATTTTCTAGATTGTAGAATAATAGTGAAGACATCAAAACTACGAAATAACACATATTGAATCATGTAGTAACCAAAAAAGTGTTAAACAAATCAAAATATATGTTATATTTGAGATTCTTCAAATAGCCACCCTTTGCCTTGATGACAGCTTTGCACACTCTTGGCATTCTCTCAACCAGCTTCACCTGGAATGCTTTTCCAACAGTCTCGAAGGAGTTCCCACATATGCTAAGCACTTGTTGGCTGCTTTTCCTTCACTCTGCGGTAAGACTCATCACAAACTATCTCAATCGGGTTGAGGTCAGGTGATTGTGGAGGCCAGGTCATCTGATGCAGCACTCCATTACTCTCCTTCTTGGTAAAATAGCCCTTACACAGCCTGGAGGTGTATTGGGTCAATGTCCTTTTGAAAAATAAATGATAGTCCCACTAAGCCCAAACCAGATGGGATGGCGTATCACTGCAGAATGCTGTGGTAGCCATGCTGGTTAAGTGTGCCTTGAATTCTAAATAAATCACAGACAGTGTCACCAGCAAAGCACCCTCACACCATAACACCTCCTCCTCCATGCTTTACGGTGGGAAATATACATGCGGAGATCATCCGTTCACCCACAGCGCGTCTCACAAAGACACGCCGGTTGGAACCAAAATCTCAAATTTGGACTCCAGACCAAAGGACACATTTCCACCGGTCTAATGTCCATTGCTCGTGTTTCTTGGCCCAAGCAAGTCTCTTCTTATGATTGATGTCCTTTAGTAGTGGTTTCTTTGCAGCATTTCAACCATGAAGGCCTGATTCACACAGTCTCCTCTGAACAGTTGATGTTGAAATGTGTCTGTTACTTGAACTCTGTGAAGCATTTATTTGGGCTGCAATTTCTGAGGCTGGTAACTCTAATGAACTTATCCTCTGCAGCAGAGGTAACTCTGGGTCTTCCATTCCTGTGGTGGTCCTCATGAGTGCCAGTTTAATCATAGCGCTTGTGGTTTTTGCGACTGCACTTGAATAAACTTTCAAAGTTCTTGACATTTTCGGTATTGAATGACCTTCATGTCTTAAAGTAATGATGGACTGTTGTTTCTCTTTGCTTATTTGAGCTGTTCTTGCCATAATATGGACTTGGTCTTTTACCAAATAGGGCTATCTTCTGTTTACCCCCCCACCTTGTCACAACACAGCTGATTGGCTCAAGGGAATTAAGAAGGAAAGAAATTCCACAAAACTTTTAAGAAGGCACACGTGTTAATTGAAATGCATTCCAGGTGACTATCTCATGAAGCTGGTTGAGAGAATACCAAGAGTGTGCAAAGGTGTCATCAAGGCAAAGGGTGGCTATTTGAAGAATCTCAAATATAACATATATTTTGATTTGTTTAACACTTTTTTGGTTACTACATGATTCCATATGTGTTATTTCATAGTTTGGATGTCTTCACTATTATTCTACAATGTAAAGAATAGTAAAAAATAAAGAAAAACCCTTGAATGAGTAGGTGTGTCCAAACCTTTGACTGGTAGTGTATATCTGAAAACTCATAAAAATGATGGACTTGCATATCATCATCGTCGGAGAAGCCTCACCTGAACATTTCTGCCATCAATATTTCAGAGATATTTCGTGCAAGTCTTATTTTGAATGCTGATGTGATGAGCTGTGATGGTGATGGATATCTGGAGCGGTTCTATTCCGCACTCTTGCTGGGCTTAATTTCACCAATGGAAAAAGTCCAGATGTACGTTTTCTGTGAGTACTCTTGTTGAAATGCAATTTTCAACTGTAACGGTGGGTTAAAAACAACAGGAGAAAAAAGGGTGTAATTTCCAGAAGAAGAAAAAATAAGACATCAAACTCAACGGATCAGGAACTCTGAAATGATCCCGTGGCCCTACTCTCTTTATAATAATACAAAACTGTAATCCACACAGATTCCTCAGAGATGTGGTTGATCCATGATAGAGACCTTGGGATAAAGGTGAGACAAGTAGGTCAATTCGTTTTGTTCTAGTTTCAGCCACGGGACGATTTTTTCTTGAGTGGGTGGTCGGGTGCCGAAACATAATGTAATGACCCAGCTGAGTCATAAAGTAAAAGAGAGACGGGCACCAGGTGTACAGGCAGAACACAGGTTTATTCCTAAATGGGCTATTGTTCAGGCCACAACCCACGCCGCTAAACCTCGAACATACACAAATAGAACATGTCAAATCAAGGGTCCCGAACCGAAGAGAGAGATATGAGACCGTAACCCCTATTTAATCATTCCCAAAATCCCGCGGGATTACCCATCATACCCCCCAACCTTTCCATCTGTCCCGGCATATTTAACCCCTGCTAGTACCCATGAGAACGATAACACATCCATGAACACAGAACACAATACAGGGTCGTTACATAGCCCCCTCCTTTCTAAACCCTAGCCCCTAGGGTTACAAAACAAAATCCTTAAAACGACCCGGAGGTCGCATCAGTCTCTTGTGCCTCCCCTTGACTCCCACTGGTGGACCCCCAGAACACTCATCTGCCCCAATGTCATTTCCAGCACCCCCGAAGAGGCAGCCCCCGTCCCAGGCTCAGCTTGCATTAGAGTCTCCTCGCTAGACTGTCCCCGTGTGCTCACATCAGAGTCCTCACTTCCATTCCCTACCGTTTTCCTCCCTCTGTAGGGCGCCAATCGGTCCCGGTGGACCACCACCTTCCTGCCCCGTGGGGGAACCTCCACCCGGTACGTCACCTCCCCCACTCTCTCTATCACCAGGCACGGCCCCACCCAGGCACTGTCCAACTTTGGGCACCGCCCCTTCTTGCGCGTGGGGTTGTGAAGCCACACTCGTTCTCCCGCTCCAAAGTGCCTCCCCCCTAGCGCGTGAGTCATAGTGGCGCTTTTGGCGCATTCCTGCGTTCTCGAGTTGCTCTCTTGCGAAGGTGTGAGCCGCTTCTAACCGGTTCTGCAGTCGACGAACATAGTTCGGGCCAGGCAAAAACCCCGTCGTCGTTATCAGGAGGGTGGCCAAACGTCAGTTCGGCTGGGGTGCGCAACTCACGACCTAACATTAGTAGCGCTGGGGAGCACGCAGTCGATTCCTGAACAGCCGACCTACATGCCATGAGAATAAACGGTAAGTGGGTGTCCCAATCTCTCTGGTGTTTTGAGGTAACGATAGCCAGCTGTTGTGCTAATGTTCTGTTAAATCTTTCCACCAGCCCATCACTCTGGGGATGAAGCGGAGTAGTGCGCGTCTTCTCCGCGCCTAACCGTCTACACAACTCTGAGAACACCCGTGACTCAAAGTTTCTCCCCTGGTCGCTGTGTATAGACTGTGGCACCCCGAACCGACTGATTATTCCCCCTACCAATGCATCAGCTACTGTTTCTGCCTCCTGGTCTGGGAGAGCGTAAGCCTCTGGCCACTTGGTGAAGTAGTCCATAGCAGTTAGAATCCACCTGTTACCGCTGTCTGTGATTGGAAACGGTCCAACTATGTCTACCCCCAGTCTCTCCATGGGCTCCCCTACTGGGAATTGTTGTAGGAGGGCGTGTGACTGACCTGGAGGTCCTTTCTTAGCAGCACACTCATCGCACTGCCTGCAAAGGTCCTCCACATCCCTCCTGTGCCTGGCCCAATAGAAGCCTTTACGTACGCGCTTTAACGTTTTGGAGACCCCAAAATGCCCTGCGCCTACTCCCCCGTGAAGCTGCTGTAACACGCTCCCTTGCAGCCTTTTGGGAACCACTACCTGCCACGTCATTTCTCCAGTAGCTGGCTTTTTCCACCCCCTCTGGAGCACTCCCTCAGCCACTCTAAGGACTGAGAATTTAGCCCAGAGTCCTTTGGTGACTGGTGATAGAGGGGCTACTTCCCCCCATGGCGGTCGTCTTCTCTCTTCCACCCACCCCAGCACAGGACGCAGCTCTGCGTCCTCCTCCTGGCGACGCCTCCACTCCCCGACGTCCACAGCCTCAAGCTCCCGGCACTCTGTCACCCTCAGCTGACTCACCGTGGCGGTGACTCCCTCCTCCATGCACAGTTCCCTCTCTCGCTCCACCCGTTTGGCGCAGTACCCACAGCCGTCCTCAGCACACGGGCGGCGGGACAAGGCGTCTGCATTGCTGTGGCGAAGGCCGGCCCTGTGCTCCACCTGGAAGTCGTAGGGTTGCAGCTCCTCCAACCAGCGGGCGATCTGACCCTCTGGCTCCTTGAAGGAGAGAAGCCACTGCAGGGCGGAGTGATCCGTCCGCACCACAAACGGCAGGCCCCCCAGGTAGTACTTGAAATGGCGTACTGCTGCCACGACAGCCAAAAGCTCCCTCCTTGTCACGCAGTAGCGTTTTTCAGCCTTATCAAAAGTTCTGCTGTAATAAGCTACTACGTGCTCCCCGTCAGAACCACGCTGAGCCAGCACGGCCCCCAAGCCCTCATTGCTTGCATCGGTGTCCAGAATAAACGGACGGTTTGGGTCTGGTGAGGACAGGACAGGGGCCTCCACCAGGGCACGTTTGAGGGCCTCAAACGCCCGCTGGTGCTCTTCGGTCCACTGAAAGACAGTGTCCTTCTTGAGAAGGTGGTTCAAAGGAGCTGCTATCCCCGCAAACCCTTTCACAAACCTACGATAGTAGGATGCCAGACCCAGGAAGCTCTTAACCTCTTTTTTTTTCCTTTGGAATTGGCCACCCCCTCACAGCCTCCACTTTGTCTGGCAACGTGCTGATACCCTCACCACCCAGCTGATGACCCAGGAACGCCAACTCCCTTTGCATGAAATGGCACTTTTCCGGGTGTAATTTTAGCCCCGCCCCGAGATCCTCTCCAGCACTCGCCTAAGTGCCCCCAGTGCCCCCTCAAACGACGTGCCGTGTACCAATATGTCGTCTAGGTACACGACACACTCGTCTCTCGGAACCCCCGCCAGCACTCTGTCCATGAGCCTCTCAAAGGTGGCAGGAGCATTACAAAGCCCGAAGCACAGCACCTTGAACTGCCAATGGCCCCTATCCGTGGAGAAGGCCGTTTTTTCACGTGCCCCAGGCGAGAGGGGCACCTGCCAGTAGCCACTGCGCAGATCAAGGGAAGAGAACCACGAGGACCCTCTGACGTGGTCTAGCGACTCATCGATCCTCGGTATGGGGTAAGAGTCTTTAATGGTGACAGAATTTAGGCCCCTGTAGTCCGCACAAAACCTAAGTTTACCCCCTTTCTTAGGCACCATGATGACCGGCGCGGACCACGGGCTGTCTGATGGCTCAATGAAATCGGCCCGCAACATGTCAGCAATAGCTGTGGCTGCTGCTTCCCTCTTGGCAAGGGGAATGCGACGGGGCCGAATTTTAATGGGTTGGTTGTCCCCAGTGTCGATGTCGTGCTGAACCAGGTGCGTTTGCCCTACCTCATCTTCCCCCCAAGCGAAGCTATCTTTAAAGTCAAACAGCAGCTGCTTTAATTGTCTCTGTTGTCCCTCGTCCAGACCTTGACAGTTTTTCAGCCACACAGCCTCAACGGGCGTCGATAACTTCCTCCTTCCCCCGTCGGGCTGATGGGGTGAAGGAGCCAGTGTGTTTTGGGCTACTGGGATGCCTGTGCTTGCACCATTATGGGGAGTGAAGGTCGTTGCCGCCGGAGACAGCTGCTGGGATGGAACAACGACCAAGGGAGCAGCCGGGACGACCAGTGGAGTTTCGGCAAGCTTGGAGGAAGACGGAGGGACAGCCCTGCCCCCTGCTGGCCCTCCCGTAGGCGACATTCCCACTGTGGGGCCCCCCGACAGCCTCAAAGTGCCCGAAGCTAAGTCCAACTGAGCCCCACAGCTTTTCAAAAAGTCCATTCCTAGTATACAGGGGGTCCTGTACCGCTGCTACCCACACCGGACACCCCACAGTTCTCCCCCCACAGTCACAGACACCCGACACTTCCCTAACATGGGGGCTAGCTCCCCCGTGACAGTCCGTAGCTGGACAAAGGTCGGCTCCACCCGCACCCCAACAGGTAGTATGTCTGGTCTCACCAGGGTTACTGTAGAGCCCGTGTCGACCAGGGCCAAACATTCCACCCCCTCTACCTTGACGATGACATTGCAGAAGTCCCCAATGGTGGTACGTCCCACCACAACTACCGGACTAGGAAACACGGTGGCCGCTACACCCTGGGGAAGCAGGTCCCCACCCTCTTGCCTGCACTGCTGGGTACATCTTCTGCTTACTGTGGGTTCGGGGCGGAGGAATGGGCCCGCGCTGCCCCCTGCGCGAGAACCCGCTGTCGTTTCCCTGTTGACTGGAGAATCTGCCACACTCCCGCTGAATGTGGCCAGTCTGGCCACAACCCCAGCAGACAATGGAAGTTGAGCTGACACTGCGATGTTGTCTGGAGCCCTTCTCAATGACAAGCGAGCGGTCTTGACTAACCCTCCCAACTCGTCGACCCACTCTGGTTTGGTGACCCCCCAGCACCCGGCCGCCGCTGCTCTCACCTCTGGTTGACTGGCAACTTCCACTCTCACTCCCTCACCCCAGATCAGCTCCCTCTTCCTGGCTATCTCCACTGCAGCCCGCAGAGATGCTGGGTCCGACATCTGCACATGCTTACCCAGTTCGGTGGAGGAGAGCGCTCTAATGAAACTGTCCCGTGCCAGCTCGTCTTGCACCCCAATCGACATATTTGCATAAGCCCGCCTGGTCAGGCTCAGAATATCACTTGCCAACGCCTTTAATGATTCCCCCTGAAGTCTCTTTTTGTTATTCAGTTCAATCCGCAGCATGTTGGGCTGTGCATCGCTGCGAAACGGCCCCCCAATGCCTCCACTAGCGCACCGTAGTCGCCCCTCTCGTCCGGGGCTAGCGTTAGCAGGCATTCCGACGCCTCCTCTGACAGGCTCAGGGCAAGCTGTAACCCTTTCGTCTCGTCAGACCACCTCCCGGCTCTAGCCAACAACTCGAATTGAGTGAAAAAAACTTCCCATTTACCTTGTCCATTGAACTTTGGAAGTTTAGCCGCTACCGTGGCTAATGGCAATAGGGCGCTGCCATCTCTGTTTACATAAGGAGGTCCAGCCATTTCCCGCACGCGGTGACGTCGATATCTCCGTCGCCGTGACGTCTGTTCTGGTCGAGGCGGTTTGAAGGAAAACCCGCCCGTTCTGCCATCTTGCTGACTGACAATTTAACTCCCGCCATGTGGCTCTCCAGCTCTTCTACAGCCGTCCTCGCCTGACCCTCCCGACCGGGTACACCCGAGCCCCCAACGGCCACTTTGTCCGACTCTTCCTTAACTTTCCGCCTCGCCCGATCATCCTGACCGTAGATGCGAGTCACGCTAAAGCTAACCACGGCCTATACTGAAACAGCTAACTCGCCTAATCTCGATCTATCCCGTCGTTCGAAAGCACTTCTGACACCAATGTAATGACCCAGCTGAGTCATAAAGTAAAAGAGAGACGGGCACCAGGTGTACAGGCAGAACACAGGTTTATTCCTAAATGGGCTATTGTTCAGGCCACAACCCACGCCGCTAAACCTCGAACATACACAAATAGAACATGTCAAATCAAGGGTCCCGAACCGAAGAGAGAGATATGAGACCGTAACCCCTATTTAATCATTCCCAAAATCCCGCGGGATTACCCATCATACCCCCCAACCTTTCCATCTGTCCCGGCATATTTAACCCCTGCTAGTACCCATGAGAACGATAACACATCCATGAACACAGAACACAATACAGGGTCGTTACAATAATTACAAATAATTTGCAGACTGCAAATTGACTTAAAAAGGCCAAACAGATATAATATTTGACCAAAACAAAATCATTTCAAACCTTGCCTACATTTGTATATGATCACTTGTCTCTCTATTATGCGTGGGAATACTTGGAACAGATTTCCAAAATTAATATCACTTGGAGCTGATTTCCTGGGCGGTTTTACATTATTTTATGTCCAACAATAACAAAGTAAAGAAAAATAAAACATAAAAGCTTAATTCGGCCCGCAGCCGCCAGTTGGGGAACCCTGGTCTATGAGTTCAGAGAGCTGGTTGGAAATATATAATGCATTTACTAATTCATACAGAGCCTGTGCGAATTACACTGACTAATAGCTGCAATTGACTTGAAATGTGTTAGTTGATGAGAATTTTTTTCAGCTGCAAAAAAATGTCCCTGAAAGGTGGCACGTGATGTCCAGATGTATGTCAATTTTGTCATCAACACATGATCTGTCACTTTAAATGTGCAGTTTGCTGGCAATTCCAGAACAGCGACGTTAACCGGAGTACGTTGACGTCACTAACCTTTACCAGCAGCTGTGTGTTGAGGATATGAGAGGACGGAATGAGAGTGGGTTGATGTGATATCGCCAAGGACCATTTTACAGGACAGTCTGATAAGTATAGTGTTGTTCGGTAAGTAAATTGATATTTTTCATGCGTTTTTGGCTAACACTTTCAACAGTTTTGTGTTCGGATGCTTAGTCGCATCATGTTTGTGTAACCTTTTTGTTGTTTACTGTTCAAAACACTTTCGCGCAGCCTAGTAAATCATTATGATTCACTTCTTGCAAGTGCAACATGTCGAACTTTATACATTTAGTATCCATTAATTTTTTCTAGGCCATTCTATGTTTACCACATACACATTTTGCACGGTGATGTTGTCAAGAAACTTTGAAGCGCGTGTGGACAGACAGGTTATTTTGCTTCAACACGGATGCGGAAAGTCAAGTGCAAGTGGAATTCAAAGTTTGACTACTGGGAGACATAACGTCACGAGAAGGCAGCATTGTGTGCCCTGATACAAAATCGCCAATTCGTTAATTGGAATTATGTGCCACAACTGCATGCATATAAATCAAGCCACCAGCTCAGTGTTTTAGTTATTTTAGAATGTTCATTACTGCAGTTTATAGAGACCAGTTATAACTGTGTTATTACATGGTCATTTTCACACTTAAAAGCATTTACCTATCGATTTTTCAGACTTTCAGATAACAAACATGTCATTGCCATCCAAATTAAACATTCCACAGCTAATTAACAAAATACAATATTATTGCTGTTACTACTAGTCTAATACTACTAGGACCTATTTTCAATAATGGTGATATTGTATCTTGATATCAGCCATTTCTGTTTACAGATTTGTCATAATAATCGTTGTCACTGAGCAAGCTTTATTTTTCACACTGTTCACTATGGTGCCTTCACTTCTCTAGCCTCTTGCTACTTGATGGTCAGTGCTTTGCACTATTTCCTCCATGGGGGCAGTATTTTGCATTTTGTCATAGAATTGGATCAATCATCCAGTGGTTGGGGCAGTGTAGAGATTGCACAAATACTTCAGGCACTGCAGTTTTCACCCTGGAGCAAAAGAGGAAGTCTGAATGGAAATGACATGCAGTCATCTGCCTCTGAGAGAACAGTGTCAGATTTAACTCTGTCCACTGGACTAGAGGACATGTGGTTAGTGTAAGCATGTCTTTGTTGTCATATTTCACATGGTAAAAGTACTGTCAGATGCTGTCTGTGTCCTATTCACCTGCCATGTCTCATACACCATTTATATTGATGTAGATTTTGATCACTGAAATAGTATTGTAGTGTCTCTGTGGTCGTTTGATGAATTGATTGACTGGTTTATTAGGAAACATCTCCACCTCCCAAACATTGTCTGCTAACACTGCCCATTACCTGAGAAACAAGGATATCTACAGGATACCTACTGTATCTGGGCAAACAATGTTTCCATTGTGATTAACTGTAACTTGTTTTGGTAAAGTGCTACCGACTATTTCCCAAGCCTTGTTGCTGTTCTAAGATCTCAGAAGATGCTTTTGTTCATCTCATCACATGTTTCATTTTGTTAACACACATTTTGGTCAATCCCAGTTTGGCCATTATGTAGCTAGAGCCTACTGGAAACTGTGATATTTTCAGCTTTTTGTATGTGCCGCTTGAGCATCTATTGATGCCATGTGCGATGCCTTTAGGCTCTTGTTGTACACAGTAAATTCCACTCCTTTTGCAAATCATTGGGAATTAGCCTAAAGGCCCAGGATAATGCAGAGAGCCAACTGATCTTTTTTCAATTATCCAGCGGAACTTAGCGACAGTGAGAGAAGCGGAAGTGGTCATGGAACTCGGGATAGGATTCAAGCGCAGAGTTAAATTAAGGTCATAATATAAACAAGGAGACAAAATATATCTATATATATATTACTAAAACTCCCTGAACTGACATGTAGGCTACAGTGTGTCACCGCAGCATGGTTTGCTGGGTTTAGAAATGTTCCGCTGAATTATACCGTTCTGATTCATGCTGAGCTCTGTGAAGGATGCACTTGAAACAAGTCAAGCGCTGTCAGTCAGTTGTGTGTTGTTGTCTGCAATGGCACTTGTTTGAAGTGCAGTAGAGGGATGATAATTACAGTAATTTAGGGTTGGGCGGTATCCAGATTTTCATATCGTCATACAGTCCTTCTCTCATACCGGGATATACGTATTACCGGCTTAGTACATAAGGGGGCGCCAAAAAACACAAAAAAAGCCTATTGGGAGTCTATTACCAGAATGCTAACAAAATTAGCACAAGTAATAGCACATTTCGAATTGCAAACACAGGCAATCCAGCTCATAAAGTTATACATACAGTGCATTCGGAAAGTATTCAGACCCCTTAACTTTTTCCACATTTTGTTACGTTACAGCCTTATTCTAAAATTGATTAAATCATCCCCCCCCCCCCACATCAATCTACACACAATACCCCGTAATGACAAAGCAAAAACAGGAAATATTACATTTACATAAGTATTCAGAGCCTTTAATTTACATTTTAGTCATTTAGCAGACGCTCTTATCCAGAGCAACTTACAGTTAGTGAATACATATATATTTTTTATACCTGCCCCCCGTGGGAATCGAACCCACAACCCTGGCGTTGCAAACGCCATGCACTATCAACTGAGCTACATCCCTGCCGGCCATTCCCTCCCCTACCCTGGGCCAATTGTGCGCCGCCCATGAGTCTCCCAGTCGCGGCCGGCGGCGACAGAGCCTGGATTCGAACCAGGATCTCTAGTGGCACAGTTAGCACTGCGATGCAGTGCCTTAGACCACTGCGCCACTCAGGAGTTAGTACTCAGTACTTGTTGAAGCAACTTTGGCAGCCTCAAATCTTCTTGGGTATGACGCTACAAGCTTGGCACACCTGTATTTGGGGAGTTTCTCCCATTCTCCTCTGCAGATCCTCTCAAGCTCTGTCAGGTTGGATGGGGAGTTTCGCAGCACAGCTATTTTCAGGTCTCTCCAGAGATGTTTGATCAGGTTCAATTCCGGGCTCTGGCTGGGCCACTCAAGGACATTCAGAGACTTGTCCCGAAGCCACTCCTGCGTTGTCTTAGGCGTGTGCTTAGGGTCATTTTCCTGTTGGAAGGTGAACCTTCGCCCCAGTCTGAGGTCCTGAGCGCTCTGGAGCAGGTTTTCATCAAGGATCTCTCTGTACTTTGCTCCGTTCATCTTTCCCTTAATCCTGCCGCTGAAAAACATCCCCACAGCATGATGCTGCCACCTCCATGCTTCACCGTAGGGATGGTGCCAGGTTTTCTCCAGATGTGACTCTTGGCATTCAGGCCAAAGAGTTCAGTCTTGGTTTCATCAGACCAGAGAATCTTGTTTCTCATGGTCTGAGAGTCCTTTAGGTGTCTCTTGGCAAACTCCAAGTGGGCTGTCATGTGCCTTTTACTGAGGAGTGGCATCTGTCTGGCCACTCTACCATAAAGGCCTGATTGGTGGAGTGCAGCAGAGATGGTTGACCGTCTGGAAGGCTCTCCCATCTCCACAGAGGTACTCTAGAGCTCTGTCAGAGTGACCATCGGGTTCTTGGTCACCACCCTGACCAAACCCTTCTCCCCCGATTGCTCAGTTTGGCCGGGCGGCCAGCTCTAGGAAGAGTCATGGTGATTCCAAACTTCTTCAATTTAAAAAAATGATGGAAGCCACTGTGTTCTTGGGGACCTTCAATGCTGCAGAAATCTTTTGGTACCCTTCCCCAGATCTGTGCCTTGACACAATCCTGTCTCGGAGCTCTACGGACAATTCCTTCGACCTCATGGCTTGATTTTTGCTCTGACATGCACTTTCAACTGTGGGACCTTATCATAGACAGGTGTGTGCCTTTCCAACATGCACTGTCAACTGTGGGACCTTATCATAGACAGGTGTGTGCCTTTCCAAATCATGTCCAATCAATTGAATTTACCACAGGTGGACTCCAATGAAGTTGTAGAAACATCTCAAGGATGATCAATGGAAAAGAGATTGCACCTGAGCTCAATTTCGAGTCTCATAGCAAAGGGTCTGAATACTTATGTAAATAAGGTATCTGTTTATTATTTTTAATACATTAGCAAATATTTCTAGAAACCTGTTTTCGCTTTGTTATTATGGGGAATTGTGTGTAGATTGATGAGGACATTCTTATTTATTTAAACCATTTTAGAATAAGGCTGTAACGTAACAAAATGTGGAAAAAGTCAAGGGGTCTAAATATTTACAGAATGCACTGTAGCTGGCAACATTCTTTCTATGATAAACAATGGAAATATGATGGCCATGCATTGTTTTTGCAAACAATACCTTGCTTTTTCATTGTAAGCTCATTTACGTGTGTGGCTGCCAGCCAAATAGCGTTGCATTTCTGTTTTCATCTGATGAAAATTAAGTACATTTCTGCCGAATGTGTTGCACTAATGTATTTTCTGTGATGGAAAACTATAGTTGCACGTCCCTGATCACTTTATCGAAACAAAAAAAAACACAGACTTTCGTTATAAAACGCGACCCCTTTCAATACACAGCTGGACTCACCTGCTCCCGCTTTCTCCTGTTGTGCTATTTACAAACTAACACGTGCTATTTACAAACAAACATGTGACTGGGGCGCTAAGGTGAGCTTGATAATGTAAAATAATGTGACAGGTGAAATGAAGAACGCGATCTGCTTAATCTCCTAACGTATTGCACAAGTTGACTGGAGCTACAAATATTAAAATGTATTGAAAAACTTCAAAAAATCGATTCAACAGTATTGATCGCATTGAAAATCCATCCCGCGGCTATTTCCAAATACCCTGGTATATGGTATACCGCCCAAGCCTAATAGTTTTGTTACTTACCCATTGTGCCATGGTTGAGCATTTCCCTTGGCCCAACTTTACATCAACAACAGTATTCTCCTCGGTGTACTCAGCAACCTCGTTCAGTGGTCTTTCCAGACACTTCATGTGTCTGTCTGAGTCTGAGACCATACTCAGAGTGACTGATAACATCATTACTATCAGCTGATTCTGCCTATTCTTCACTGTCACTGAGATCTCCATTACTCCAAGTTAATCTTCAAACAGCTTGCCTGGGAGTTGCTTCTCTAGCACTTACTGCTGAATTCTATTGAATTTGATAAACTCAGCTACTCAGCTGTTCAATCGTTAGGCATCTTTTGAGTTCAATATTATTACATTTAACATTGTTATGTAAAACATTTTGAGACAGCCATGTATGCATTAATGAATCAATTATACAATCATACAATCAGTTTGACTTTGTATTTACCAATCAAACTACAAAACAACATAATGGTAATAATTTATTTGAATGGTAAATATCTATTAATAAACTGTGTAATTCAAGATGTAGCCTAGGTCTATTCACAAAACAGGTGAATGCATATTATTCAATAGGAGTGTGTGCATGCATTGAGTTATTGAGCTTGTTTTAGCTGATTTCATGGGGCTACAGATGACAAACAATCCCTTCCATTTAGGACTTATTTATTGGCAACTGCTAGAAGAACATATTATGTTATTGTAATGATCAACAACATTTGCATAGAAGAAGCAATCTCTTCTTTTATAAAAGTGTGTGCTGTCTCTTTAAGAAAGTAATGACTCATTTGCAAGGCAGAATGTGGCTGTGGAATCTGACTTTGTGGCTATGGAATGTAGTGGAAACCAGACGGGAGACAAAGAAGTGAATGTGTTTTTGGTGGCGAAGGAGACAAAGTGAATTAATAACGTTTTTGGTGACAATCAGCTTTGAAATCAGCATATTTTGCATTATGGTTTGCATATTATCACAAACAAAGTACTAGGGTAGTGAATTCGGCTGTAAGCTTGCAAGGAAAGTTAGCCTACATGTAAAGCTACCGGTGTCGTCTTCCATTGTAAAAGTGTTCTAGCCTGTAAGGACATTGTTTTGCGAACAGTAATTAACAGCTTCAACATTCCTACATGCCGTGTTGCATCATTAACTTCTCTGCAGCATGAGTGGGTAGCTAACAATGCAGCCCAGACAGCTCTAGCAATGAATAAGTAAGTGGAGCAGGCACTTTGCTCTTCACGCTATAAAGTGGCTGCACTGATACAGACTTGATCCTCTCAATCACATGAGACACATTTGACAGAAGTATCGAATGTAACCAAAATTCTAGTACCAATTATTTTATTTTTTAAGTACCGAAGTTTCGGTATAGCGTGCAACACTACTATTGATCCGAATTTACTTTTGGCATCCTCCTTATCACAGGAAAACAACCAAATAGGCAAAAGGTAATGGACACTCAATGGACAACCTGCACTTATCTCACACATATGCTAATAATTCATATCACGTCTATGTGCAAACTACATGGTAATTACATTTTAATACAGCACAGTATGTGGCAGGAGTGAGTCACTGAAGCCGAGGTAATTGATATTTTTGTCTTGCCTGACTTGAGAATTTACTCCCTCAAATGTCAAAGCTTTGAATTTCACAGGATTCATTGAGTGAATGAATCATCTCTGCACTTATTACACATCTCAATTAATTATAGCCCCTTGCAAATGAGGTGGTGTAAAGTGATTAGGTCCTGTGATATTTCCCCTTTGGTGAATTTTTCCAGGCAGACAGGTATTGTTGTCATTGAATAAAGGCTTTTCAAGCTGTGATGGGATCCTTTGTTAGTCACACAATGTGTCAAACTGGAAGTATATTTGGAACCCCCCGAGCTACAGAATTAAAAGGCCTACAGTATAAAATAAAATTTAAATACTGCTAAACTCCCAGGCACACATTAGAATGTATTTTAACATTCAATAATTTTTTATGTTTCAATTGTTAACATTTTCTGTGTTTTTCTACTTCTGTGCATTTCCATGTAAAAGGACCCATGGGCACTAACATGTAAAGTTCATATGAACATGTCAAAATGTGTTTCAGATGAAAGCTATGAGTGTTTCAAATGAAAGCTATGAGTCTATATTTTTGAGAAATTAAGGCATATACACTGAAAAAAAAACGCAACATGCAACAATTTCAAAGATTTTACTGAGTTACAGTTCATATAAGGAAATCAGTTTAAAAAAAAGTAGGGGTGTGGATCAGAAAACCAATCAGTATCTGGTGTGACCACCATTTGCCTCATGCAGTGCGACACATCTCCTTCGCATAGAGTTGATTGTGGCCTGTGGAATGTTGTCCCAGTCCTCTTCAATGGCTGTGCGAAGTTGCTGGATATCGGTGGGAACTGGAACACACTGTCGTACACGTCGATCCAGAGCATCCCAAACATGTCTAGTGAGTATGCAGGTCTGGGACATTTTCAGCTTCCAGGAATTGTGTACAGATCTTTGCGACATGAGGCCGTGCATTATCATTCTGAAACATGAGGTGATGGCGGCGGATGAATGGCACAACAATGGGCCTCAGGATCTCGTCTCGGTATCTCTGTGCATTCAAATTGCCATCGATAAAATGCAATTGTGTTCGTTCTCCGTAGCTTATGCCTGCCCATACCATAACCCCACCGCGTCCATGGTGCACTCTGTTCACAACATTGACATCAGCAAACTGCTCGCCCACATGACGCAATACACGCTGTCTGCCATCTGCCCGCTAAAGTTGAAACCGGGATTTATCCGTGAAGAGCACACTTCTCTGGCGTGCCAGTGGCCATTTGCTGCGGTTGGGAGGCCGGTTGGACATACTGCCAAATTCTCTAAAATGACATTGGAGGTGGCTTATGGTAGAGAAATTAACATTAAATTATCTGGCAACATCTCTGGTGGACATTCCTACAGTCAGCATGCCAATTGCATGCTCCTTGAAAACTTGAGACATCAGTAGCATTGTGTTGTGTGACAAAACTGCTAATTTTAGAGTGGCCTTTTATTGTCCTCAGCACAAAGTGCACCTGTGTAATGATCATGTTGTTTAGTCAGCTTCTTGATATGCCAAACCTGTCAGGTGGATAGATTATCTTGGCAAAGGAGAAATGCTCACTAACAGGGATGTAAACAAATATGTGCACACAATTTGAGAGATATTAGCTTTTTGTGCATGTGGAACATTTCTGAGATCTTTTATTTCAGCTCATGAAACATGGGACCAACACTTTACATGTTGTGTTTATATTTTTGTTCAGTGTATATAGATTTTTCAACCATTGTCCATCCCAAAAATGATTTCTGGTCAAACAGATCGAAAAGGGGTCTTAGACCATATCTACCAGAAAAAGTATTCCCACAGTAATGTTGAAGTAAAGACCCCTGCCAACAAATATCAACACGTATATTTAGTTTTGGATAAATTATTTGCCTTCTGTAAGTTTAAGAAACATTGCATTGTGCCTTGTAATTCCGTTACCAAAAACCCACATATCTTTAAGATATTTTCAAATTTCTCTCCTTCATGAGGAGGGAGGATAATGAAAGTTCACAGAAGTAACAAGAAAGGGTAGACCTACCAATTAGTTATAGTGTTTTTACTGATAGTAGTCACAAACCACAGATGAGTAACCTGCTACTGTCCTCCCTTCCACTGGAATACTGTTATGTTCAGCTAATAACTGTTTTTCTTTCTCTTTCTATCATCTGGAGGGTCAAAGCAAGACTGTGAAAACAGTCTGGACAGCCTCTCTCTCTCTCTCTCTCTCTCTCTCTCTCTCTCTCTCTCTCTCTCTCTCTCTCTCTCTCTCTCTCTCTTCTGTTAATGTCACCTCTTCCGGCTCTTACTGTCACCTACCATGACACCTACCACCCGCTAGTGAAACATAGACGTCTATGATTGGTTCAGATTAGGTCTGGTCCAGACCAACCAAATGTGGTCTTGTCTGGGGGCGGAGCTCATTAAAATCAAATCACAATCAAATCACATTTTATTGGTCACATACACGTGTTTAGCAGATATTATTGCAGGTGTAGCGAAATGCTTGTGCTTCTTGCTCCGACAGGGCAGTAATATCTAACAAGTAATATCTAACAATTTCACAACATATACCCATATCACACAAATCTTAAGTAAGGAATTAATTAAGAATATATACATATACACTACCGGTCAAAAGTTTTAGAACACCTACTCATTCATGGGTTTTTCTTTATTTTTACTATTTTCTACATTGTAGAATAATTGTGAAGACATCAAAACTATGAAATAACACATATGGTATGGTAACCAACAAAGTGTTAATCAGTCAAAACTGTCAGTCAAAACTGTTCGCTGCTCTGGCACCCCAATGGTGGAACAAGCTCCCTCACGACGCCAGGACAGCGGAGTCACTCACCACCTTCCGGAGGCATTTGAAACCCCACCTCTTTAAGGAATACCTGGGATAGGATAAAGTAATCCTTCTACCCCCCAAATTGTAAAGTGGTTATCCCACTGGCTATAGGGTGAACGCACCAATTGGTGAGTCGCTCTGGATAAGAGCGTCTGCTAAATGACGTAAATGTGCCCTTGAGCAAGGCACTTAACCCTAATTGCTCCTGTAAGTCGCTCTGGATAAGAGCGTCTGCTAAATGACTAAAATGTAAATATAAATGTAATCAAATGAAAATATATTTTATATTTGAGATTCTTCAAATAGCCACCCTTTGCTTTGATGACAGCTTTGCACACTCTTGACTGGTAGTGTATGGACGAGCGATGTCAGAGCGGCATGGACTAAGATACAGTAGAATAGTATAGAATACAGTATATACATATGAGATGAGTAATGCAAGATATGTAAACATTATTAAAGTGGCTAGTGTTCCATTTCTTAAAGTGGCCAGTGATTTCAAGTCTATGTCTATAGGCAGCAGCCTCTAATGTGCTAGTGATGGCTGTTTAACAGTCTGATGGTCTTGAGGTAGAAGCTGTTTTTCAGTCTCTCGGTCCCAGCATTGATGCACCTGTACTGACTTCAATGTTGTATATAAACCCTGGATTGCTGATGGAATGTATTGGGCAATGAGAGGCTTTGAAGCCACCGGTCGGCCATATTGGCACTCCCCAGAAGAAGCAGTCCTCCATAGGAATGAATAGAATTCTACAGTATTTCAATTAAATGTTCCAAGGACAAAATTACATGTATTTACAGTGCATTCGGAAAGTATTCAGACCCTTTGACTTTTTCCACATGTTGTTACATTACAGCCTTATTCTAAAATTGATTAAATTGCTTTATTCCCCTACACACAACCCCATAATGAAAAAGCAAAAATAGTTTTTTTTTAACCAAATGAAAATAAAATAAAAAACGGATATCACATTTACGTAAGTATTCAGACCCTTTACTCAGTACTTTGTTGAAGCACCTTTGGCAGCGATTACAGCCTCGAGTCTTCTTGGTTATGACGCTACAAGCTTGGCACACCTGTATTTGGGGAGTTTCTCCTATTCTCTGCAGATCCTCTCAAACTCTGTCAGTTTGGATTGGGAGCGACGCTGCACAGCTATTTTGAGTTCTTTCCAGAGATGTTCGATCGGGTTCAAGTCTGGGCTCTAGCTGGGCCACTCAAGGACATTCAGAGACTTGTCCCAAAGCCACTCCTGCATTGTCTTGGCTGTGTGCTTAGGGTTGTTGTCCTGTTGGAAGGTGAACCTTCGCCCCAGTCTGAGTTCCTGAACGCTCTGGAGCAGGTTTTCATCAAGGATCACTCTGTACTTTGCTCCGTTCATCTTTCACTCAATCCTGACTAGTCTCCCAGTCCCTGCCACTGAAAAACATCCCTACAGCATGATGCTGCCACCACCATGCTTCACCGTAGGGATGGTGCCAGGTTTCCTCTAGACGTGACGTTTGGCATTCAGGCAAAATAGTTCAATCTTGGTTTCATCAGACTAGAGAATCTTGTTTCTCATGGTCTGAGAGTCCTTTAGGTGGCTTTTGGAAATCTCCAAGCGGGGTGTCATGTGCCTTTTACTGAGGAGTGGCTTCTGTCTGGCCACTCTACCATAAAGGCCTGATTGGTGGAGTGCTGCAGAGATGGTTGTCCTTCTGGAAGGTTCTCCCGTCAGGAACTCTGTGACCAAGGCCCTTCTCCCCCGATTGCTCAGTTTGGCCGGTCGGCCAGCTCTAGGAAGAGTCTTGGTGGTTCCAAACTTATTCCATTTAAAGAATGATGGAGGCCACTGTGTTCTTGGGGACCTTCAATGCTGCAGATTTTTTTTTTTTGTACCCTTCCCCAGATCTGTGCCTCGACACAATCCTGTCTCGGAGCTCTACAGACAATTCCTTCGACCTCATGGCTTGGTTTTTGCTCTGACATGCACTGTCAACTGTGGGACCTTATATAGACAGGTGAGTGCCTTTCCAAATCATGTCCAATCAATTGCATTTACCACAGGTGGACTCCAATGAAGTTGTAGAAACATCTCAAGGATGATCAATGGAAACAGGATGCACCTGAGCTCAATTTCGAGTCTCATAGCAAAGGGTCTGAATACTTATGTAAATAAGGTATTTTTCTTTTTTCTTTTTAATATATTTGCTAAAATTTCTAAAAGCCAGTTTTTGCTTTGTCATTAAGAGGTATTGTGTGTAGATTGATGAGGGGAAAAAGGCTGTAACGTAACAAGAATAAGGCTGTAACGTAATAAAATGTGGAAAAGTATTTTTGTTGTTCTAGTGGGGATAGTAACATTAGACCTTTCTAAAAATTATACTTTAAAGGTAGACTCAGTGAAATTACGTTGCCACGAGCAGCACTGCAGATATTGAGATGAGCAAGATGCAAGACTTTGCTCTCACACAGTCACACACAGTATCTGCGCATGTGCACGGGTTCGGTTATGCTGTTTACTTTCTGCATTATGTCATATCGCTGAGTCTACTTTTAAGGGAAAAAAATTATATATATAATGTTCATGTTTAGCTCACATAGTATAATTTAAAAGTATTTATTAACTTGTCTGTAAAAGAATAAACATGGCAAAAACAAATGTAGACATTAGTAAATGCATTTCTATAGCTTCCAAAGGATGTTTTACAATGGCGAGGGTGTGCCAAGATGGTGACGTGGTGGCTTCAACGCAGCGCCCCCTGTTAGTCATCTAGTGTATGTAAATCATTGGTTGTATGGTTTATTAAACTTTGAAATCAATGGTTTTTGTTTGGTAACATTTTGAAGTGAAATCTGAGAGTCAGTGTAATTCTGTTACCCTCGAATTGCCCTTCTGTATAAATCATTTTAATGGGAAATCATTGTATAGCCTCATGGATTGTACAGCTAAAAACTGAGTTGTAATAGAGTGAAAGACTTTATATTGTGCTACATTTCTGCAAAGATATCTGAATAAATTGAGTGTGAAATTATGTTGGAACGAAAACAAGACATTCTAATTAATATCCATAACCTCATAGAAAAACCTCATTATGAATGCAATAAAGAACCTTATGATCTGGTAAGTAGAACATTATTGTAGATGGAACTTCTCAAATGGCCATTGGAAACAAACCAATAAAATACGAAATGTCCAGACATTTTAAGTGGACAGACTTGTCACCAAGAATAAGAGCACTTCCTCCCAGCTGCCCACTGCACTGAGGCTAGGAAACACTATCACCACCGATAAATCTACAATAATCGAGAATTTCAACAAGCATTTTGCTACGGCTGGCCATGCTTTCCACCTGGCTACCACTACCCCGGCCACCAACTCTGCACCCTCCGCTGCAACTTTCCCATGCCCCCCCCCGCTTCTCCTTCACACAAATTCAGACAGCTGATGTTCTGAAAGAGCTGCAAAATCTGGACCCCTACAAATCAGCTGGGCTAGACAATCTGGACCCTTTCTTTCTAAAACTAGCCGCAGAAATTGTCGCAACCCCTATTACTAGCCTGTTCAACCTCTCTTTCGTAATGTCTGAGATCCCCAGAGATTGGAAAGCTGCCGCGGTCATCCCCCTCTTCAAAGTGGGTGACACTCTAGATCCAAACTGTTACAGACCTATATCCATCCTGCCCTGCCTTTCGAAAGTATTTGAAAGCCAAGTTAACAAACAGATCACCAACCATTTCGAATCCCACCGTACCTTCTCCGCTATGCAATCCGGTTTCCGAGCTGGTCATGGGTGCACTTCAGCCACGCTCAAGGTCCTAAACGATATTATAACCGCGATCGATAATAGACAGTACTGTGCAGCCGTCTTCATCGACCTGGCCAAGGCTTTCGACTCTGTCAACCACCGCATTCTTATTGGCAGACTAAATAGCCTTGGTTTCTCAAATGACTGCCTCGCCTGGTTCACCAACTACTTCTCAGATAGAGTTCAATGTGTGAAATCGGAGGGCCTGTTGTCTGGACCTATGGCAGTCTCTATGGGGGTGCCACAGGGTTCAATTCTTGGGCCGACTCTTTTCTCCGTATATATCAATGATGTCGCTCTTGCTGCTGGTGACTCTCAGATCCACCTCTACGCAGACGACACCATTTTGTATACATCTGGCCCTTCATTGGACACTGTGTTAACAAACCTCCAAACGAGCTTCAATGCCATACAACACTCCTTCAGTAGCCTCCAACTGCTCTTAAACACTAGTAAAACGAAATGCATGCTCTTCAATCGAACGCTGCTGGCACCCGCCCACCCGACTAGAATCACCACTCTCGACGGGTCTGACCTAGAGTATGTGGACAACTACAAATACCTAGGTGTCTGGTTAGACTGTAAACTCTCCTTCCAGACTCACATTAAGAATCTCCAATCCAAAGTTAAATCTAGAATCGGCTTCCTATTTCGCAACAAAGCCTCCTTCACTCATGCTGCCAAACATGCCCTCGTAAAACTGACTATCCTACCGATCCTTGACTTCGGCGATGTCATTTACAAAATAGCCTCCAACACTCTACTCAGCAAATTGGATGTAGTCTATCACAGTGCCAACCGTTTTGTCTCCAAAGCCCCATACACTACCCACCACTGTGACCTGTACGCTCTTGTTGGCTGGTCCTCACTACATGTTCGTCGTCAAACCCACTGGCTCCAGGCCATCTATAAATCACTGCTAGGCAAATCCCCGCCTTATCTTAGCTCATTGGTCACCATAGCAGCACCCACCCGTAGTCTGCGCTCCAGCAGGTATATCTCACTGGTCATTCCCAAAGCCAACACCTCCTTTGGCTGCCATTCCTTCCAGTTCTCTGCTGCCAATGACTGGAACGAATTGCAAAAAAAATTCTGAAGCTGGAGACTCTTATCTCCCTCACTAACTTTAAGCATCAGTTGTCAGAGCACCTTACCGGTCACTGCACATGTACACAGCCCATCTGAAATTAGCCCACCCAACTACCTCATCCCTATATTGTTATTTATTTTGCTCTTTTGCACCCCAGTATCTCTATTTGCACATAATCTCTTGCACATCTAGCATTCCAGTGTTAATACTAATTGTAATTATTTTGCACTATAGCCTATTTATTGCCTTACCTCCATAACTTGCTACATTTGCACACACTGTATATATATTTTCTGTTGTATTTTATGACCTTATGTTTTTTTTACCCCATATGTAACTCTATGTTGTTGTTTTCATCGCACTGCTTTGCTTTATCTTGGCCAGGTCGCAGTTGTAAATGAGAACTTGTTCTCAACTGCCTTACGTGGTTAAATAAAGGTGAAATAAAAAATAAAATAAAAAAGAAATTGGGAAATATCCAAAGCTAGATGATAATGACAATAGCTATATTGTTGCATTGAATATTACTTAAAATCTTGTGCCCAATTTATATTGCGCAGCACAAATCGCCTGCATCTTACAATTATTGGGTTAGAGAGTGCAGCTTTGTAATTGCGGCCTAGAATGTTAACAACAGTTGCTACTGATCCTTGAAAACACCAACTGGTATCGAGTAAATAAATCTGCCAGATGGATATGGACTAAGCAAGGCAGCAGTCCTAATAAAAACTTTCATTATGATAAATTATGCATCAGATCAGTCTGGTTCCTCTGACACTACACAGTAAGTCTAGGAGGAAGTGTTACCACATCGAATGGCCTGACCAGAATAGTTAATAAAAAATTTATGTTATAACATTTTAATGAATACCAATAGGTAAAGTGCAGTTGTAAGACTTGGCATAAGCATGGATGACACCCATATACAGTGCCTTCAGAAAGTATTCATACCCCTTGACTTATTCCACATTTTGTTGTGTTACAGCCTGAATTCAAAATAAAAAAAAATCTCACACATCTACACACAATACATCATAATGAAAACAATTGGGGGGAAGCTTTAGCACATTTATTGAAAATGAAATACACACCTACTCATTCAAGGGTTTTTCTTTATCTTTACTATTTTTTACATTGTAGAATAATAGTGAAGACATCAAAACGATGAAATAACACATATGGAATCATGTCGTAAACAAGAAATTGTTAAACAAATCACAATATATTTATATTTGAGATTCTTCAAATAGCCACCCTTTGCCTTGATGACAGCTTTGCACACTCTTGGCATTCCCTCAACCAGCTTCACCTGGAATGCTTTTCCAACAATCTTGATGGAGTACCCACATATGCTGAGCACTTGTTGGCTGCTTTTCCTTCACTCTGCTGTCCGACTCATCCCAATCCATCTCAATTGGGTTGAGGTCGGGGGATTGTGGAGGCCAGGTCATCTGATGCAGCACTCCATCACTCTCCTTCTTGGTAAAATAGCCCTTACACAGCCTGGAGGTGTGTTGGGTCATTGTCCTGTTGAAAAACAAATGATAGTCCCACTAAGCCCAAACCAGATGGGATGGCATATCGCTGTAGAATGCTGTGGTAGCCATGCTGGTTAAGTGTGCCTTGAATTCTAAATAAATCACAGACAGTGTCACCAGCAAAGCACCCCCACACAATAACACCTCATCCTCCATGCTTTCCGGTGGGAAATACACATGCGGAGATCATCCGTTCACCCACACCGCGTCTCACAAAGACACAGCAGATGGAACCAAACATCTCCAATTTGGACTCCAGACCAAAGGACAATTTTCCACCGGTCTAATGTCCATTGCTCGTGTTTCTTGGCCCAAGCAGGTCTCTTCTTATTGGTGTCCTTTTAGTAGTGGTTTCTTTGCAGAAATTCGACCATGAAGGCCTGATTCACACAGTCCCCTTTGAACAGTTGATGTTGAGATATGTCTGTGACTTGAACTCTGTGGTCATTTATTTGGGCTGCAATTTCTGAGGCTGATAACTCTAATGAACTTAACCTCTGCAGCAGAGGTAACTCTGGGTCTTTTATTCCTGTTGCGGCTCTTATGAGAGCCAGTTTCATCATAGCGCTTGATGGTTTTTGCGACTACACTTGAAGAAACGTTCTTGAAATGTTCCATATTGACTGACCTTCATGTCTTAAAGTAATGATGGACTGTCGTTTCTCTTTGCTTATTTGAGCTGTTCTTGCCATAATATGGACTTGGTCTTTTACCAAATAGGGCTATCTTTTGTATACCCCCCTACCTTGTCACAACACAACTGATCGGCTCAAACACAATAAGAAGGAACGAAATTCCACAAATTAACTTTTAACAAGTCACACCTGTTAATTGAAATGCATTCCAGGTGACTACCTCATGAAGCTGGTTGAGAGAATGCCAAGAGTGTGCAAAGCTGTCATCAAGGCAAAGGGTGGCTATTTGAAGAATCTCAAATATAAAATATATTTTCATTTGTTTAACATTTCTTTAGTTACTACGTGAATCCATATGTGTTACTTCATAGTTTTGATGTCTTCACTATTATTCTACAATGTAGAAAATAGTAAAAATAAAGAAAAACCCTTGAATGAGTAGGTGTGTCCAAACTTTTGACTGGTACTGTATATATAATCTCATTAGGCTGTATGTATATTTTGATATTTATTCATTTCTTAACTTTTATTTAACCAGGGAAAAACACATTGAGACCTAGGTCTCATTTGCAAATGTGCCCTGGGAACAATACAGAAAATACAATTTAAAACACAAAATTAAATAAATAGCAAATATTATATACACAATAAACAATCAAACAAAACAAACACATTTATCAATACAAAAATCCCTAGCCTTTCTCCTAAACGGACCCAGAGACAACAACACATCCAAATGAAACGTTACTTGGAGATTATTCCACATGATAGGGGCCTGGTAGGAAAAGGCAGATTTACCCAACTCTGTGGATACACGTGGAGTCTCCAGCATTAACCAACCCTGTGATCTAGTGTTGTAATCCGAGTTTCTATATTTCAACAATGATGTTAAGTAAATTGGTAGTTTATTGAGTAAGGCTTTATAAACAAAAACAGAATAATGAAGTGACCTACGTGTTTTTAGCGAGGTCCAACCAACTTTATGATAAAGGATGCTACCAGTGTTTTGAAGCCCTTGGACACAATTTATCATAGCGCACTTCGTTTTATAACATCTGACAGTTTTGACACTCACCAGAGTGTCAAAACTGTCAGATGTTATAAAACGAAGTGCGCTATGATAAATTGTGTCCAAGGGCTTCAAAACACTGGTAGCTGCATTCATGTACAGTGGGAAGAACAAGTATTTGATACACTGCCGATTTTGCAGGTTTTCCTACTTACAAAGCATGTAGAGGTCTGTAATTTTTTATCATAGGTACACTTCAACTGTGAGAGACGGAATCTATAAAAAAAATCCAGAAAATCACATTGTATGATTTTTAAGTAATTAATTTGCATTTTATTGCATGACATAAGTATTTGATCACCTACCAACCAGTAAGAATTCCGGCTCTCACAGACCTGTTAGTTTTTCTTTAAGAAGCCCTCCTGTTCTCCACTCATTACCTGTATTAACTGCACCTGTTTGAACTCGTTACCTGTATAAAAGACACCTGTCCACACACTCAATCAAACAGACTCCAACCTCTCCACAATGGCCAAGACCAGAGAGCTGTGTAAGGACATCAGGGATAAAATTGTAGACCTGCACAAGGCTGAGATGGGCTACAGGACAATAGGCAAGCAGCTTGGTGAGAAGGCAACAACTGTTGGCGCAATTATTAGAAAATGGAAGAAGTTCAAGATGACGGTCAATCACCCTCGGTCTGGGGCTCCATGCAAGATCTCACCTCGTGGGGCATCAATGATCATGAGGAAGGTGAGGGATCAGCCCAGAACTACACAGCAGGACCTGGTCAATGACCTGAAGAGAGCTGGGACCACAGTCTCAAAGAAAACCATTAGTAACACACTACGCCGTCATGGATTAAAATCCTGCAGCGCACGCAAGGTCCCCCTGCTCAAGCCAGCGCATGTCCAGGCCCGTCGGAAGTTTGCCAATGACCATCTGGATGATCCAGAGGAGGAATGGGAGAAGGTCATGTGGTCTGATGAGACAAAAATAAAGCTTTTTGGTCTAAACTCCACTCGCCGTGTTTGGAGGAAGAAGAAGGATGAGTACAACCCCAAGAACACCATCCCAACCGTGAAGCATGGAGGTGGAAACATCATTCTTTGGGGATGCTTTTCTGCAAAGGGGACAGGACGACTGCACCGTATTGAGGGGAGGATGGATGGGGCCATGTATCGCGAGATCTTGGCCAACAACCTCAATCCCTCAGTAAGAGCATTGAAGATGGGTCGTGGCTGGGTCTTCCAGCATGACAACGACCCGAAACACACAGCCAGGGCAACTAAGGAGTGGCTCCGTAAGAAGCATCTCAAGGTCCTGGAGTGGCCTAGCCAGTCTCCAGACCTGAACCCAATAGAAAATCTTTGGAGGGAGCTGAAAGTCCGTATTGCCCAGCGACAGCCCCGAAACCTGAAGGATCTGGAGAAGGTCTGTATGGAGGAGTGGGCTAAAATCCCTGCTGCAGTGTGTGCAAACCTGGTCAAGACCTACAGGAAACGTATGATCTCTGTAATTGCAAACAAAAGTTTCTGTACCAAATATTAAGTTCTGCTTTTCTGATGCATCAAATAATTATGGCATGCAATATGGCATGCAATAAAATGCAAATTAATTACTTAAAAATCATACAATGTGATTTTCTGGATTTTTGTTTTAGATTCCGTCGCTCACAGTTGAAGTGTACCTATGATAAAAATTACAGACCTCTACATTTTTTGTAAGTAGGGAAACTTGCAAAATCGTCAGTGTATCAAATACTTGTTCTCCCCACTGTATATAATATCGCCATAATCTATAACAGAAATAAATGTAGACTGAATTATCTGTTTTCTCCTATTTAATGAAAGGCAAGCCCTATTCCTATAGAAGAAGCCCAACTTCATTCTTAATTTCTTGACTAACTCGTCAACCTGCTTTTCAAAAGATGCCCAGGTATTTATAGGCGGGGACACAATCAATGGGGGCACCATCTAACGTACTTATGCACAATTCATCAGTTACATTATTACATGATTTGGAAAATAACATGTACTTGGTTTTACCAGCATTTAGTACCAACTTTAGGTCAACCAAGGCTTTCTGCAAGGTAGTAAAAGCAGATTGAAGAGTCAACAGAGCCTGAGCTGCCGTAGGGGCAGGAGTGTATACAACATTTTAGTCATTTAGCAGACGCTCTTATCCAGAGCGACTTACAGTTAGTGAGTGCATACATGTTTTCATTCTGGCCCCCGTGGGAAACGAACCCACAACCCTGGCATTGCAAGTGCCATGCTCTACCAACTGAGATACACGGGGCCTACAACAGTGTCATCTCTGCTACAACAGTGTCATCTGCGTACAGATGAAAGTTAGTTTTGTACAGATAGACCAATGCTGTTAATATAAATAGTGAAAAGAACTGACCCAGGAATCGAACCCTGTGGGACATCTTTTGTTATGTCTAGAAATCCTGATTTAACGCCATCAGTAAGTGCACACGGTGTTCTGTCTTTTAAATAATTCTCAAACCAGCTACAAGCAGCCCGATCTATGCCAATCGTAGAGAGTTTCTGAATAAGTACGGTGTGATCCACAGTGTTGAATGTCTTGGACAGGTCAATGAAGGGGGCAGCACAGTGTTTCTTCGTATCTAAACAATTTATGACATAATTTTAAACCATAGAAGTAGCAGAGATGGTACTATGACCTGGATGGCTGCCGTTTTATGGACTCTTAACCAACCGTGCTATTTTGTTTGTTTTTTCACATTGTTTGTAACTTATTTTGTACATAATGTTGCTGCTACCGTCTCTTATGACCGAAAAGAGCTTCTGGACATCAGAACAGCGATTATCCACCTTGAACTGGACAAATAATCTTTATTTAATAAGTTGGACGAGAGGGATTTGCTCCAGACACCCGACAAAAGAAGAGGACCGAGCATGCCCCCATTCTCATCGACAGGGCTGTAGTGGAGCAGGTTGGGAGCTTCAAGTTCCTTGGTGTCCACATCACCAACAAACTAACATGGTCCAAGCACACCAAGACAGTCGTGAAGAGGGCACGACAAAACCTATTTCCTCTAAGGAGACTGAAAAGATATGGCATGGGTCCTCAGATCCTCAAAAGGTTCTACAGCTGCACCATCGAGAGCATCCTCACTGGTTGCATCACTGTCTGGTATGGCAACTGCTCAAGGCACTACAAAGGGTAGTGTGTACGGCCCAGTACATCACTGGGGCCAAGCTTCCTGCCATCCAGGACCTCTATACCAGGCGGTGTCAGAGGAACGCCCTAAAAATTGTCAAAGATTCCAGCCACCCTATTCATAGACTGTTCTCTCTACCTACATGTACATATTACCTCAATTACCTCGACTAACCGGTGCCCACGCACATTGACTCGGTACCGATACTCCCTGTATATAGCCTCGCTATTGTTATTTTTACTGCTGCTCTTTAATTTTGTGTTACTTTTATTTCTTCTTATTTTATATTGTATTTTTTTGTGATTCTTTTTTGGTAGTCTTTCTTAAAACTGCATTGTTGGTTAAGGGCTTGTAAGTAAGCATTTCACTGTAAGGGTTACACCTGTTGTATTCGGCGCATGTGACAAATAAAATGTGATTTGATTTGATTTAACTGAATTGATCCGTTAATATAGAACTGACACTATATAAGTCTTTATTTTATTAAACTGTGCATCACCTTTGACACCAAACTAATAAAAGTTTGTTCCTGTTACTTTCAAAGATTAGGCAAAAAAATGTAATTACAACTCTTATATTTAGTTGGCTCGTTAACACTGCAGTTTTACAAGGACATGAGGAACGGGGGGCCAGTATGAAAAATGTATGCACTCACTAACTGTAAGTCGCTCTGGATAAGAGCGTCTGCTAAATGACTAAAATGTAAAAATGTAAATGAGGAAAATGTGTTGCAGTGAACGTTTAATTCGGTTTAATTGAATGTTCACTTAAATATGCATGAAGTCAACGAGTCATTCTATTAAAGGTTGCTATAAATCAACATAACCTCATCTTATCTTGAAACTTGAAAATCACAAATACATACAGTGAGGGAAAAAAGTATTTGAACCCCTGCTGATTTTGTACGTTTGCCCACTGACAAAGACATGATCAGTCTATAATTTTAATGGTAGGTTTATTTGAAGAGTGAGAGACAGAATAACAACAAAAAATGCAGAAAAACGCATGTCAAAAATGTTATAAATTGATTTGCATTTTAATGAGGGAAATAAGTATTTGACCCCTCTGCAAAACATGACTTAGTACTTGGTGGCAAAACCCTTGTTGGCAATCACAGAGGTCAGAAGTTTGTTTTAGTTGGCCACCAGGTTTGCACACATCTCAGGAGGGATTTTGTCCCACTCCTCTTTACAGATCATTCTCCAAGTCATTAAGGTTTCGAGGCTGACGTTTGGCAACTCGAACCTTCAGCTCCTTCCACAGATTTTATATGGGATTAAGGTCTGGAGACATTTTCAATGCCCTGGCTGAGGGAAGGAGGTTCTCACCTAAGATTTGACGGTACATGGCCCCGTCCATCGTCCCTTTGATGCGGTGAAGTTGTCCTGTCCCCAGAAAAACACCCCCAAAGCATAATGTTTCCACCTCCATGTTTGACGGTGGGGATGGTGTTCTTGGGGTCATAGGCAGCATTCCTCCTCCTCCAAACATGGCGAGTTGAGTTGATGCCAAAGACCTTGATCTTGGTCTCATCTGACCACAACACTTTCACCCAGTTCTCCTCTGAATCATTCAGATGTTCATTTGCAAACTTCAGACAGGCCTGTATATGTGCTTTATTGAGCAGGGGGACCTTGCGGGCGCTGCAGGATTTCAGTCCTTCACGGCGTAGTGTGTTACCAATTGTTTTCTTGGTGGCTATGGTCCCAGCTGCCTTGAAATCATTGACAAGATCCTCCTGTGTAGTTCTGGGCTGATTCCTCACCATTCTCATAATCATTGCAACTCCACGAGGTGAGATCTTGCATGGAGCCCCAGGCTGAGGGAGATTGACAGTTATTTTGTGTTTCTTCCATTTGCAAATAATCGCGCCAACTGTTGTCACCTTCTCACCAAGCTGCTTGGCGATGGTCTTGTAGCCCATTCCAGCCTTGTGTAGGTCTACAATCTTGTCCCTGACATCCTTGGAGAGCTCTTTGGTCTTGGCCATGTTGGAGAGTTTGGAATCTGATTGATTGATTGCTTCTGTGGACAGGTGTTTTTTATACAGGTAACAAGCTGAGTGTGCTCCTAATCTCAGCTTGTTACCTGTATAAAAGACAACTGGGAGCCAGAAATCTTTCTGATTGAGAGGGGGCCAAATACTTATGTCACAAGCCGGGCTAGAAACTCCGGTCTCAGATGTGGAGAGCTGGGGGTACTACCCCTTAGCCACAGAGGAGGTGTTGTAGGACCCAAATGAAACACCCAAGGCAATACTCCAGGCAAGTAGATTTAATGTTCCAAAACAGGAGGCAAAACAAAACAACTCCACGAGGGGAGAAAAACAAACTAAAGATAACTTTGAACAACTTACTAGGACAGACACGGTGGGACAAAGCAGGAGACACATAGTCAGGACGCAATAACCAAGTGAGAAACAAGGGGAAAACACACAGCTAAAATACACAAGGGGGAAACAAGGCACAGGTGACCTGGATCAAGCTAATTAGGACACATGAGGAAGAACTAAGGCAGAGGGGAACACAGATGACCTCTAGAGGCCCGGAGACAAACAGGAGGCAGGAAGCTGACAGGACCCCCTCCTCTAGGAACGACTCTGACGTTCCTTCCAGAACACCCTGGCCCCAGGGTGCGAAAATCTCGGATCAAACCTGGGTCCAGGATGTCCCTGGCTGGAACCCAGGAGCGCTCCTCCGGCCCGTAGCCCTCCCAGTCCACCAGATACTGCAGAGAGTTCTGGACCCTCCGGGAGTCCAGTATCCGGCGGACTGTGTAGGCTGGCTGGCCGTCAATGATCCTGGGAGGTGGCGGGGGTCTGCGTGGGGGGCAAAGGGAGAAGACAAGACAGGTTTAAGGAGTGAAACATGGAAAGTGGGGTTAACTCTAAGGGAGCGAGGGAGAACCAAACGATACGACACAGGGTTAACCTTTCTAGCAATGCGGAAAGGCCCGATGTATCTCTGGGAAAGCTTCCTGGATTCGACCCGGAGGGGCAGGTTCTTAGTAGCCAACCAAACTCTCTGACCAGCTCGGAAACTAGGGACCGTCCGGCGGTGGCGATTAGCCTGACTTTGGTATCTCTGGGAGGTCCGAAGGAGGGCACGCCTGGCCTTCTTCCAGGTCCGCCTACAGCGTTGGACAAAGCGCTGGGCCGAGGGAACACCAACTTGCGCCTCCTCCTCTGGAAACAATGGAGGGTTGTAACCGAACTGGCATTCGAAGGGGGACAATCCGGTGGCTGAGGACTGGAGGGTGTTGTGGGCATATTCAGCCCAAATGATATAGGTGGCCCAAGACGTGGGATTACTGGCCGCCATACACCGCAGGGTGGTCTCCAGATCCTGATTAATCCGTTCCGTTTGGCCATTAGACTCTGGATGGAACCCCGACGATAGGCTGGCTGTGGCCCCAACAAGCCTGCAGAAGGCCCCCCAAAACCGGGACGAGAATGGGGACCTCGGTCAGAGACCACGTCCAGGGGAATACCAAATATCCGGAAGACATGGTTCATGAGGAGCTCAGCAGTCTCCTTAGCCGAGGGCAGCTTGGGCAGGGGAATAAACCGGGCAGCCTTAGAGAACCGGTCTACCACCACTAGGATGACGGTGTTGCCCTGGGATAGAGGAAGTCCCGTAACAAAGTCCAGAGAAAGGTGTGACCATGGCCTTCGAGGAACAGGTAAGGGATGGAGCAGTCCCTGGGGTCGCTGGCGTGTCGACTTTCCCTGGTTGCACACAGGGCAGGCCTCAACATAGACCTGCACGTCCTTCTTGATGGACGGCCACCAAAACCGCCGTCGGAGGAACTCCAGTGTGCGAGCACTGCCTGGATGGCATGTCAAGGGCGACTCATGACCCCACTGCAAGACGCGGCCCCGAACAGAGAGAGGAACGTACAGGCGACCCGGCAGGACCACCGCCTGGATCGGGCTCCTGGACAAGAGCTTCTCGTACCCCTCTTTCTAGTTCCCACTGAAGAGGTGCGACGATCCTAGACCTCGGAATAATCGATGCCAAGGGCTTCTCTTGTAACTCGGGAGAATAGACTCGAGACAGAGCATCCGGCTTGACGTTCTTGGTGCCAGGTCGGTAAGTCAGGAGGAACTGGAATCGATTAAAGAAAAGGGACCATCGTGCTTGCCGAGGGTTCATCCGCTTAGCCTGTTGGAGATATTCCAGGTTCTTGTGGTCTGTGAGAACCTGGAAAGGGTGCTGAGCCCCCCTCAAGCCAATGGCGCCACTCTTCCAATGCCAGTTTTACCGCAAGCAACTCTAGATCCCCCACGTGGTAGTTGCGCTCGGCCTCAGACAGGCGGCGAGACATGAAGGCACAAGGGTGTAATCTCCCATCCGCACCCCTCTGTGACAGGACGGCTCCCACCCCCACCTCTGAGGCGTCCACCTCCACCACGAAAGGTCTCTCTGGGTCAGGGGTCACCAGAATCGGAGCAGACGTGAAGCGGCGCTTGAGATCCTCGAAGGCCCCTGCTGCTTCCGGACCCCAGTGAATCTTGGTCCCTCCTCCCTTGGTAAGCGTCGTCAAAGGGGGCTACCACCGAGCTGAAATTCTTAATGAACTTCCGATAGAAGTTAGAAAAGCCAATGAACCGTTGAACCTCCTTGACCGTGGCAGGTGTGGGCCAATCGTGGACCGCCTTGACCTTCTTGGGATCCATCTCTAGGTGCCCGGGAGTGACAATAAACCCGAGAAACTGAGTCTGAGAAACATGAAATTCACACTTCTCAGGCTTAACGTAGAGGTGATTGTCAAGGAGCCTCTGGAGAACCCTGCTAACATGCCCCTCATGCTCCTTCAGTGACCTCGAGAAGATGAGGATATCGTCCAGGTACACGAAGACGAACAGATTAAGCATATCCCGGAGAACATCATTAATCAGGGCTTGGAATACTGCGGGGGCATTGGTGAGCCCGAACGGCATCACCCGATATTCATAGTGCCCCGTGGGCGTGTTGAACGCCGTCTTCCATTCGTCTCCTTGCCGGATCCGCACGAGATGGTAAGCATTGCGGAGATCCAGCTTAGTAAAAATGGAAGCCCCTTGAAGCAGCTCAAAAGCAGTGGCCATGAGAGGAAGGGGGTATCGATTCGAACCGTGATCTTGTTGAGTCCCCGGTAATCAATACAAGGCCTAAGACCCCCGTCTTTCTTTTCAACAAAAGAAGCCCGCCCCAGCCGGGAAGTAGAGGCATAGATGAGGCCGGCTGCCAAGGACTCCTTAATGTAGGTGTCCATAGCTGCGTGCTCGGGGAGGACAAGGAAAAGATCCGACCTCTAGGAGGGCAGCACCCAGGGAGTAGATCAATGGCACAGTCATACGTGCGATGAGGCGGTAAGGAAGTAGCCCGGGCCTTGCTGAACACTGCCTTGAACCGATGGTAAACACTGGGGACTCGGGAGACGTCAACAGACTCTTGAAACTGGGTACTAGGGGCTGAGGGACTCTGAAGCATGCAGGTGAGTTGGCAGGCGGGACCCCAGCTTAGAATGGTGCCCGTAGGCCAGTCGATCTGGGGATTATGTCTGCATAGCCAAGGGTGACCCAGGATAATAGGATACTCGGGAGAGTCAATGAGATAGAAGGTCTCCTCCTGCTGGTGTTGAGAGATGGTAAGTCGCAGGGGACTGAGTCGCCTCGGTAACCTTTCCTGGTTCCAGAGGTCTGCCATCTAAGGCTGTAACTGCCTGGGGTTGAGGAAGTAGTTGGGTAGGGATCTTAAGTTCCTTAGCCAAGGTTACATCCAGGAAATCACCTGCGGCACCGGAATCGATCATAGCCTGGACCCGATGCTGGTGGCCCCCCCAGGACAGAGTGGCTGGAATAGCCAGGACAGCGTTAGTAGGAGGCGCTCTAACTCTCCCCATCACAGCCCTCCTGTAGCTGGGCGGGGACAGGCGTTTCCCGAAAGCTCGGGGCAAGTGGAGCGGAAGTGGCCGGCAACCCCGCAGTAGAGGCACCGACGTTCCCTCATGCGACGTTCCCTTTCGTTGGGAGAAAGCCTGGAACGGCCTAACTGCATGCTCTCCGGGGAATCCTGGAGCAGTTCAGGAGCCGGGGAAGCTCTGAATGACGGAGTCCAAACAGGAGAAACAGAGCTGCTCAGAGGAACTTGGGAATGAGACACCTGACGGCGAGCCGTTCTCCGCTCTCTTAGACGATTGTCCAGGCGGATGGCCAAGGCTATGAGGGACTCGAGATCACCAGCTGGTTCTCGGGTGGCTAACTCATCTTGAAGGGGCTCAGATAACCCTCCCCTGAAAGCAGACCCTCAGCGCTTCATCATTCCATCCGCTCCTTGCTGCTATGGTCCGGAAATCAATGGCAAAATCTGCCGTGCTTCGGGGCCCCTGACGGAGAGACAGTAGGCGCTTGGAAGCCTCCCGCCCACTGACAGGATGATCGAACACCCGCTTGAACTCTTCTACAAATGCAGCGTGGGAGTCACAACAGGCCTCCTGGGACTGCCACACCGCAGAAGCCCAGGCGAGCGCCTTGTCTGAAAGAAGGGTAATGATGTAGGCAATCTTGGAACGGTCTGTGGGAAAACTTGAGGGTTGGAGCTCGAAGGTGAGGGAGCATTGGGTGAGGAAACCCTGGCAAGAGCTTGGATCCCCAGAAAAGGGCTTGGGAGGTGGTAGTCGGGGCTCCGCCAACCGAGACGACCTGTCGTCACTGGGGGGTGACCTGGGGGAAGGGAGAGGACCAGGGAGGCGTTCAAAGAGCTGGCGGAGGGAACTCATCATTTCGGCCAGGAGTTGAGAATGACTAGCCATCAGCTCCTCTTGTCGGCTGAGAACGGCTTCATGGCGCTGGAAAGAAGCCTCATGTCGAGTGATCACCGCCAACAGGTCCGGGGAACTGAGTGTTTCTGGGTCCATGATAGACTTGGTTATTCTGTCACAAGCCGGGCTAGAAACTCCGGTCTCAGATGTGGAGAGCTGGGGGTACTACCCCTTAGCCACAGAGGAGGTGTTGTAGGACCCAAATGAAACACCCAAGGCAATACTCCAGGCAAGTAGATTTAATGTTCCAAAACAGGAGGCAAAACAAAACAACTCCACGAGGGGAGAAAAACAAACTAAAGATAACTTTGAACAACTTACTAGGACAGACACGGTGGGACAAAGCAGGAGACACATAGTCAGGACGCAATAACCAAGTGAGAAACAAGGGGAAAACACACAGCTAAAATACACAAGGGGAAACAAGGCACAGGTGACCTGGATCAAGCTAATTAGGACACATGAGGAAGAACTAAGGCAGAGGGGAACACAGATGACCTCTAGAGGCCCGGAGACAAACAGGAGGCAGGAAGCTGACACACACGAGGAAGAACTAAGGCAGAGGGGAACACAGATGACCTCTAGAGGCCCGGAGACAAACAGGAGGCAGGAAGCTGACAACTTATTTCCCTCATTAAAATGCAAATCAATTTATAACATTTTTGACATGGGTTTTTCTGGATTTTTTTGTTGTTATTCTGTCTCTCACTGTTCAAATAAACCTACCATTAAAATGATAGACTGATAATTTCTTTGTCAGTGGGCAAACTTACAAAATCAGCAGGGGATCAAATACTTTTTTCCCTCACTGTACCTGTTATGAGTAAGTGAAAATAACTGTGTTTACACATTTGCTATCAACTCTAAATAATCAGTGATAGGCTATAAGACTTATGCTATTTGAATGGAGCATTAAAATCCTGGCTAGCCAAGAGCTACGGGTATCCTGCGGTTATAAATTCAGACTCCGTAAATAATGGCTTCACCCAAAGGCCACTAATATTATGAGATGTATCCCTTATGAAGCATGTCTTATGTCCTTCAACTTGGGCTTGCTCAGAGGTCAGAATGACTTACTGAAGGCAGTATTACAAAAGTCTTAGAATTCATCACTGGTAGCTCTGGTAGGATCTCACAAATGATACAATCTACAAAGCCCTTTCCCTGCTGGGAGTGGTAGGAAAACAGAATATACTGTATGCTAAGTGATTTCTTGTGTCTCTGAGCACCCTGTACAAGGATATCCTTGGAGATCATACTGTTGAGAGCTTGCTTTTAGAGGATATCCCTATAGTAGAGGCTTTGCCAAAAGCATGTTACAAATTTAGTCACACACAAAAGCATGTCGCAGTACACATTAAAAAGAAAATTGTAACAGGAAGGTTCAAAGATATTTTGGTAACATATTTAAAACCAACGGGTATAATGCGTCATTACTTGTCATATACCGTATTTTCCGCACAATAAGGCGCACATAAAAGTTTTTAATTTTCTCAAAAAACGACAGTGCGCCTTATAATCCGGAGCGCCTTAAATATGGATCAATTGGTTAATTGGTTGATCCATACTGGTTGTACACAGCGCTCAAGGCGCCCTGTCAAAATGTTTCAGTATGAAAAACCAATAAAAACAATTTAATAATAATGAAATGTTTCAGTACGACTGGTAAACTACAAAGCCGCAACGCTTGCAGCATTACGGCTACCGTAGTCAGTAAACACCGTTACTGTGCTTACTCACAGTCCCACACCACTTGTGTGTGTATAAAGACCCCAAAATGGCACCTTTCAAGAGACACGCTTACGACGCAGAGTTCAAGCTCAAGGCTGTCGGTCACGCAGTAGAATATGGGAATAGAGCAGCAGCGAGAGAATTCAACATTAATGAATCAATGGTACGGAAGTGGAGGAAGTAAGAAGATGACCTGCGCCAAGTAAAGAAGACTAAACAGAGTTTCCGTTCAATTCGGACACTGAAGAAGAAGAATTCGAGGGATTCGTGGACGGGGAAAGCTTTACGTGTTATACGTAACTGAACAATGTTGAGTTATGCACTAACGTTTGATTTAGTGGTATCAGACTGTTTCTTTTACTACGTGTTTACTAAATCAGGGAAAAGTTCCCCTCCACGTTTGGGAGAAGAGTGAGCAAGGCTGGGAGATATTGTTAATATGCACATTAACGTTTGAACAACGTTACCATGGGAGTGAACGGAGTTGTCAGAACGCTTAATAAAGTTTGACTTTATCTGACTGTTTTGTTGACATTCCCTTTAGCACAGCTCCATCTAGTGGATGCATAACGCAACCCCAGTCAAACGTTTGACTTCAGTATCTTCTATTCTATGCGCCTTATAATCCGGTGCGCCTTATAGTGCGGAAAATACGGTATACAGTGGGGAAAAAAAGTATTTAGTCAGCCACCAATTGTGCAAGTTCTCCCACTTAAAAAGATGAGAGAGGCCTGTAATTTTCATCATAGGTACACGTCAACTATGACAGACAAAATGAGAAAAAAATATCCAGAAAATCACATTGTAGGATTTTTAATGAATTTATTTGCAAATTATGGTGGAAATAAGTATTTGGTCAATAACAAAAGTTTCTCAATACTTTGTTATATACCCTTTGTTGGCAATGACACAGGTCAAACTTTTTCTGTAAGTCTTCACAAGGTTTTCACACACTGTTGCTGGTATTTTGGCCCATTCCTCCATGCAGATCTCCTCTAGAGCAGTGATGTTTTGGGGCTGTCGCTGGGCAACACAGACTTTCAACTCCCTCCAAAGATTTTCTATGGGGTTGAGATCTGGAGACTGGCTAGGCCACTCCAGGACCTTGAAATGCTTCTTACGAAGCCACTCCTTCGTTGCCCGGGCGGTGTGTTTGGGATCATTGTCATGCTGAAAGACCCAGCCACGTTTCATCTTCAATGCCCTTGCTGATGGAAGGAGGTTTTCTCTCAAAATCGTGGCTGGTCCCTTTGCAGAAAAACAGCCCCAAAGCATGATGTTTCCACCCCCATGCTTCACAGTAGGTATGGTGTTCTTTGGATGCAACTCAGCATTCTTTGTCCTCCAAACACGACGAGTTGAGTTTTTACCAAAAAGTTATATTTGGGTTTCATCTGACCATATGACATTCTCCCAATCCTCTTCTGGATCATCCAAATGCACTCTAGCAAACTTCAGACGGGCCTGGACATGTACTGGCTTAAGCAGGGGGACACGTCTGGCACTGCAGGATTTGAATCCCTGGCGGCGTAGTGTGTTACTGATGGTAGGCTTTGTTACTTTGGTCCCAGCTCTCTGCAGGTCATTCACTAGGTCCCCCCGTGTAGTTCTGGGATTTTTGCTCACCTTGTGATCATTTTGACCCCACGGGGTGAGATCTTGCGTGGAGCCCTAGATCGAGGGAGATTATCAGTGGTCTTGTATGTCTTCCATTTCCTAATAATTGCTCCCACAGTTGATTTCTTCAAACCAAGCTGCTTACCCATTGCAGATTCAGTCTTCCCAGCCTGGTGCAGGTCTACAATTTTGTTTCTGGTGTCCTTTGACAGCTCTTTGGTCTTGGCCATAGTGGAGTTTGGAGTGTGACTGTTTGAGGTTGTGGACAGGTGTCTTTTATACTGATAACAAGTTCAAACAGGTGCCATTAATACAGGTAACGAGTGGAGGACAGAGGAGCCTCTTAAAGAAGAAGTTACAGGTCTGTGAGAGCCAGAAATCTTGCTTGTTTGTAGGTGACCAAATACTTATTTTCCACCATAATTTGCAAATAAATTCATTAAAAATCCTACAATGTGATTTTCTGGATATCTTTTCCTCAGTTTGTCTGTCATAGTTGACGCGTACCTATGATGAAAATTACAGGCCTCTCTCATCTTTTTAAGTGGGAAAACTTGCACAATTGGTGGCTGACTAAATACTTTTTCCCCCCACTGTATCAAAAAAGGTTTGGTATAGCTCGACTGGAATGCCATCCAACCCTGGAGTTTTCCCGGACTTAAAGTCTTTAATTGCATCCCGAAGTTCCTCCTCTGTAATTTCACCTTTCACATGAGTCTTTCTGTATGGCTGTTCATTTTACATTATCAATATAAAAAAAATCTCTACAATTAGCTTCAGTTACGAAACGAAAACATGTGCTTAAAGTACTTTGTTTCCTCCTTCAAAATATCATTTGGTGAATCATGGGTCATTTGTAACCAGTTTCAGTAAATTATTTTTGGTAGCATTTCTATGTTGAAGATTTAAAAATAATTTGGTGCATTTTTCCCCATATTCCATCCAGTTTGCTTTATTTTTATAATATATTACACTTGATCTTTCTTGAATAAGTTTCTCCATTTATTTTTGTTTTTCCTCTAATTTATTCTGAGTCTCTGTTACAGTGAAGGGAAATCTTAACGCTACAGCATACAATGACATTCTAGACGATTCTGTGCTTCCAACATTGTGGCAACAGTTTGGGGAAGGCCCTTTCCTGTTTCAGCATGACATTTCCCCCGTGCACAAAGTGAGGTCCATACAGAAATGGCTTGTCGAGATCAATGTGGAAGAACTTGACTGGCTTGCACAGAGCGCTGACCTCAACCCCATCAAACACCTTTGGGATGAATTGGAACGCCGTCTGCGAGCCAGGCCTAATCACCCAACATCAGTGCCGAACTCACTAATGCTCTTGTGGCTGAATGGAAGCAAGTCCCTGCAGCAATGTTCCAACATCTAGTGGACAGCCTTCCCAGAAGAACGGAGGCTGTTATAGCAGCAAATGGGGGGACCAACTCCATATTAATGCCCATGATTTTGCAATGAGAAGTTTGACGAGCAGGTGTCCACATACTTTGATTATGTAGTGTATGTGTGTATTTGTATTTCTTTTTGCAATAAAGATGGTGATGCTACAAAAATACACATTTATAATAGGCCTATATCAATGACAAAATGGCTGAATTGAGTAAAGGGTGTTCTCCTGCTTCTACACAAAGCAGTGAAAACTCCTTTGACTCAATCGCCGACCATAAGGCGATTAAATGCATTTTATGTGACGTTCACAGTCATCCCAGTGAAGGACTTTTCTGAAAACATCACCTGTGTCAAATGCCACAAACTAAATGCTGCCAAGAAGAGGATCATTATTTACTTTAGGAAATTAAACATCAGGATGAGCGTCTAATTTTGAATAAGGAAGCCTCATGTTTAACTGCATTTGTTGATGCCTCTTTTCAAAGAGACGACTGTAATGGAACTTTTATGGATCTTGAGCATTACCCCACCTTACGGCATTTTGAACCTAGCCAAAAGTCGGATGCTATCAGCTCTACCCCTGGCGTGCGTGAATGGTGTGTGATTGGATCCAGGAGGAGGTAGAGACCAGCACCCCAGCGTTCCGTTTTTTTCTTGCAGCGTCGTGATATTAAACTCTCAAATCATTTTGAGCCACTGTCCCCGCTGTCTTCCTCAGGGCATACGGACACCAGGTACGCAGATGCTGTAGCTTCTACACTGACGACCACCTTCACTACGGGCTACACTATGGGCTCTCATGTTCAGTGTGCCGGCCGGTTGGTGACTCCCCCCCGGCAATCGGGATCTACGCGGCCTTCTCCCCAGCTGATTTCTGCGGCTTCTTTCGCTGATCGGAGATACGGTAGTGGGGGGATTTGACCAGCACTTATCATTGGAAGCTCAATGGTAAGGAACATCTCATTGCCAGGGATTAGAACCCTATGCTATCTGGGTGCAAAAGTAAAGGATATCACTACGCTACTTCCTGAAGCCATAAGACAAAAACCACAGACGGATACTGTTATAGTACGTGTGGGATTTATTGACACCAAGTTGGCCAGCTCTGTACTGCTTAAAAGTTACTTCATGGAACTAATTGCAAAACTGAAATGCCCAAACAAACGCCCCATTATATTGGGTCCCATACCCACGATGAGACGTGGATATGGTAGATTCAGTAGGTTGCTATCACTTCAGGTCTGGCTAAAGAGTTATTGTAACTCTGTCAAAGTTGTCTTTATTGTTAACTTCTACACTTTTTGGAAAGAGAAAAGATTCTACAAAGAAGACGGAATTCACCCAAACTATCTCTGGACTTATACATTGCAAAGCGATTTTAAGGCTGCTATGAGAGACTGACTGGGATATAACCCACACTCTACCCAGGTTATCCCAACCATCATCACACATCAAACTGTTTCTGATGTTAAATACTCTAGTCAAGTCAAGCAAATCTACATTACCCCTGTCTTAATTTCAATAGGATTTAAACAGCCACCAAATAGATGCAGCCACAGGCCCATCGGGGCAAGCTTTGATAACCTAATTTCTATTCCTATGAAATCTCCTGACTTACTTAATGATCAAGTTTATAATGACATGGTTAGGGTAAATATGGATACCCCTGCTGTTTTTAAGTCTTGCAAAGGGCTGGGTTTGTTACATTTAAATGTGCGACGTATGATGTCAAAGATGGACTTTATCGATATCTGGATGCATTGCACGAACACAGACATTCTTGTCTTATCAGAGACTTGGATAAATGATTTGATCATGGATAAGGACATTGACATTGCAGAGAAAAGGTGGAGTATGTGAAATCCACTTTTGTAGCATCATGTGCTCTTAATATCACTATACCCCGAAATATGAAATCCTGGTGTTAGATGAGCCAAAACATGCATGTATTTGTTGCTGGAGTGTATAGGCCTCCTGCTGCTTTAGTTGATGCGATTAGTATCATAGCTGAGCATTTAAAACCTTTTCTATCATCTGAACTGGTGGTCTTAGGTGTCAGCCAGTCCAGGTTAAAGTCAAGTATCTCAGAAAACTTTAAGAACATTTGTCTTGATCTTAATTACATTTACATTTTAGTCATTTAGCAGACACTCTTATCCAGAGCAACTTACAGTTAGTGAATACATGTTTTTTTTTTATACTGGCCCCCCGTGGGAATCGAACCCACAACCCTGGCGTTGCAAACACCATGCTCTGTCAACTGAGCTACATCCCTGCCGGCCATTCCCTCCCCTACCCTGGGCCAATTGTGCGCCGCCCATGAGTCTCCCGGTCGCGGCCGGCGAGCCTGGATTCGAACCAGGATCTGTAGTGGCACAGTTAGCACTGCGATGCAGTGCCTTAGACCACTGCGCCACTCAGGAGTAATCTAACCCAGCTAATCACAAAACCCACTCGGTTAAATGTGAAAAATCTAGATAGATCCTCATTATTAAATTTAATTCTCACAAATAACCCCCATAAGTACATGTATTTTGGTGTGTTTGCAAGTGACCTTAGTGATCATTGTCCTATAGCCTGTATTAGAGATACTAGACAGCATAATTCTGATCCCCGTATTATTAGGAAGATAGATTTTTAAAACTTCTCTCCCCAAGCGTTTATGCATGACTTGTACTTTTCTGAACTTTCCTCCATCAAGTGTATACCTGACCCTGAATTAGCTCTTGAGCATTTCTCATCTATTTTTTATATCACTGGCAGATAAACACGCTCCTTTTAAACACTATAGACTAAAAAAATAGATATAATCCTTGGTTTTCTACAGAACTTCCAGATATCTTTAGAACAAGAAATCATGCCTGGGCCAAAGCTAGACTAACTGATGCTGTTGTGGACTGGCAGCTTTTCAGGCAACTGAGAAATACATGCATGTCCTTAGTAAAAAAGGCTAAATTCTGGAAAACAGTTAAGGCGCTAAAGTGTGGAAATTCCTCTCCTTCCCTACCCAAGCAAGTTATACTGAAGGTCTAGGTCATGCTTTTAATCAACATTTTATATCAGCCAGTTTTTTGTTTGAAAGAAATTGGTTTAATAGACCCGGGTCAGTCAGTAAACTGCTCGTCCTCTCCCAGCCGCTAGTCGACTTGATAGAGGACCAGACAACCCCCAGTGAATCCTTGTACTCCCTGGAGCAACTGTCTACTTCTGACGTATTGGAACAACTACTTATGATTGATGTAAAAACATCTACAGGGGCTGATGTGATCCCTTCATATTACAGCTTTCTGCTCCATTGATTGGGGAAGCATTAACACATATTTTTAACTTGACAATTATATTGAGTACTATCCCTAGAGTTTGGAAGGCGGTCCAAGTGCTTCCTCTACATGAAGGTGGCGACCCGAGTGATCTAAATAATTATTGTCCCATTTCCAAACTCTCTTGCCTGGAATCATTGGTTAATGCTCAGCTTAGATCCCTTTTAACTGCTACATATTTTCTGAATGTAAAACAGTCAGGGTTGAAATCAAATTGTATTTGTCACATGCGCCGAATACAATAGGTGTAGACCTTACAGTGAAATGCTTACTTAAAAGCCCTTAACCAACAATGCAGTTTTAAGAAAGAATACCAAAAAAATCACACAAAAAATACAATATGTAATAATACGAAATAAAAGTAACAAATAATTAAAGAGCAGCAGTAAAATAACAATAGCGAGGCTATATACAGAGGGGTACCGGTACCGAGTCAATGTACAGGTGTCACGCCCTGACCTTTAAATGCCTGTTGTTTCTCGTTGGTTTGGTCAGGGTGTGAGTTTCTATGTGTACATTCTATGTTATTGTGGATCTATGTTGGCCGGGTGTGGTTCCCAATCAGAGGCAGCTGTCGATCGTTGTCTCTGATTGGGGATCATACTTAGGTAGCCATTTTGCCTACCTATGTTGTGGGATCTTGACTCTTGTTTGGCTTGTTTGTGTGTAGCCATTTTGAGCTTCACGTTACGTTGCTTTTGTTGTTTTGTCGTGTGTTAATTTAGTGAATAACATGTATGCATTCCACGCTGCACCTTGGTCCAATCCTGTACTCAACGAACGTGACAGAAGATCCCACCACCAACGGACCAAGCATTGTGGCCAGGAAAAGCAAAAAGCCTGGACATGGGAGGAGATACTGGAAGGAAAAGGATCATGGACGTGGGAAGAGATCCAGGATGGTATGGATCGCCTTCCTTGGGAGCAAACAGAGGCAGCGAAGGAGAAAAGACAGCGACTCCAAACTGCGAAACGACAAAGGAGACCTGAGAGGCAACCCCAAGAAAAAAAATTGGGGGGGGGGGCACACGGGGTGGTCGACGAAGCAGCATGAGGCCGTGAAAGGGCTGACTGTGGAGGAGGAGGCCGCTATTTTAGAGGTCCTCCAAGACCTGCGGATCAGCAGTTTGAGAGAGGAGGCCCCCACATTACGGGGGCTGATAGCGAGGATAGAGCAGGAGAGCTCCCTTCAAAAGGAGGCGCTGCAGGAGGCCCTTAGGGAGAAGGAATTAGTGGATGAACGGAGAGAGGAGCTGGCCAGGCAACAGAAGGAGCGTGTGGTCATTGAGGAACCAAGTTATGCGGAGATATGCACAGTGCGCCTTCACAGCCCAGTGCGTCCTGTGCCAGCGCCCCGCACGTGCCGTGCGAAAGTGGGCATCCAGCCAGGATGGGTTGTACCAGCTTTACACTCCAGACCTCCAGTACGCCTCCACAGTCCCGTACCTGCTCCCCACACCAAACCAGTGGTGCGTGTCTCCAGCCTGGTACGGCCCGTACCTGCTCCCCGCACCAAACCAGTGGTGCGTGTATCCAGTCCAGTACGGCCCGTACCTGCTCCCTGCACCAAACCAATGGTGCGTCTACCCAGTCCGGGACGGCCCGTACCTGCTCCTCGCACCAGACCAGTGGTGCGTGTTCCCAGCCCGGCGCGGCCCATGCCTGCTCCTCACACCAAACCAGTGGTGCGTGTCTCCAGTCTGGCACGGCCCGTGCCTGTTCCTCGCACCAGACCAGTGGTGCGTGACCCCGGTACGGCTGGTGCCAGAGCAGTCCGCTCCACCGGTGCCTAGTCCAGCTCCGGTCAGCAGCTCCACTCCAGTGCCAGAGCAGTCCGCTCCACCGGTGCCAAGTCCAGCTCCGGTCAGCTGCTCCACTCCAGTGCCAGAGCAGTCCGCTCCACCGGTGCCCAGTCCAGCTCCGGTCACTGCTGCAGTCCAGAGCCAGAGCAGTCCGCTCCACCGGGGTCCAGTTCAGCTCCGGTCAGCGGCTCCACTCCAGTGCCAGAGTAGTCCGCTCTACCGGTGCCTAGTCCAGCCCAGTGCACCCTATGCCAGCGCCCCGCACGTGCCGTGCGAAAGTGGGCATCCAGCCAGGATGGGTTGTGCCAGCTTTACACTCCAGACCTCCAGTACGCCTCCACAGTCCCGTACCTAATCCCCGCACCAAACCAGTGGTGCGTGTCTCCAGCCTGGTATGGCCCGTACCTGCTCCCCGCACCAAACCAGTGGTGCGTGTATCCAGTCCGGTACGGCCCGTACCTGCTCCTCGCACCAAACCAGTGGTGCGTGTATCCAGTCCGGTACGGCCTGTACCTGCTCCCCGCACCAAACCAGTGGTGCGTGTATCCAGTCCAGTACGGCCCGTACCTGCTCCTCACACCAAACCAGTGGTGCGTGTCGCCAGCCCGGTACGCCCCGTGCCTGCTCCTCGCACCAAACAAGTGGTGCGTGTCTCCGGTACGGCCCGTGCCTGCTCCTCACACCAAACCAGTGGTGCGTGTCTCCAGTCCGGCACGGCCCGTGCCTGCTCCTCGTACCAAACCAGTGGTGCGTGTCTCCAGTCCAGTACGGCCCGTGCCTGCTCCTCGCACCAGACCAGTGGTGCGTGTTCCCAGCCCGGTGCGGCCCATGCCTGTTCCTCGCACCAGACCAGTGTGTGCGTGTTCCCAGCCCGGTGCGGCCCATGCCTGTTCCTCACACCAGACCAGTGGTGCGTGGCCCCGGTACGGCTGGTGCCAGAGCAGTCCGCTCCACCGGTGCCCAGTCCAGCTCCGGTCAGCTGCTCCACTCCATTGCCAGAGCAGTCCGCTCCACCGGTGCCAAGTCCAGCTCCGGTCAGCTGCTCCACTTCAGTGCCAGAGCAGTCCGCTCCACCGGTGCCCAGTCCAGCTCCGGTCACTGCTCCAGTCCAGAGCCAGAGCACTCCGCTCCACCGGGGTCCAGTTCAGCTCCAGTCAGCGGCTCCACTTCAGTGCCAGAGCAGTCCGCTCTACCGGTGCCTAGTCCATCCCCGGTCAGCTGCTCCAGTCCAGAGCCAGAGCAGTCCGCTCCACCGGGGTCCAGTTCAGCTCCGGTCAGCGGCTCCACTCCAGAACCAGGGTCGGGGCCTCCCACACCAGGGTCCAGACAGGGCTTGGTGCATCGCGGTGGGATTGCCGGTCCAGGCCCAGACGTCAGCCCCTCTCCAGGGTCGGGGCCTCCCACACAAGGGTCCAGACAGGGCTTGGTGCATCGTGGGAGGACTGAGAGGGGAAGCATCGCGCCGAGGTCCAGACCGGACCAGGGGTGCAACGGGGAGGCAGTAAGGGAGAGGACGTCACAACCGGAGCCGGAGCCGCCACCGAGGCTAGATGCCCACCCGGACCCTCCCCTGTTAAGTTAGGTTTTGCAGCCGGAGTCCGCACCTTTGGGGGGGGTACTGTCACACCCTGACGTTTAAATGCCTGTTGTTTCTCGTTGGTTTGGTCTGGGTGTGAGTTTCTATGTGTACGTTCTATGTTATTGTGGATCTATGTTGGCCGGGTGTGGTTCCCAATCAGAGGCAGCTGTCGATCGTTGTCTCTGATTGGGGATCATACTTACAGTGGGGGAAAAAAGTATTTAGTCAGCCACCAATTGTGCAAGTTCTCCCACTTAAAAAGATGAGAGAGGCCTGTAATTTTCATCATAGGTACACGTCAACTATGACAGACAAATTGAGGAAAAAAAATCCAGAAAATCCCATTGTAGGATTTTTAATGAATTTATTTGCAAATTATGGTGGAAAATAAGTATTTGGTCACCTACAAACAAGCAAGATTTCTGGCTCTCACAGACCTGTCACTTCTTCTTTCAGAGGCTCCTCTGTCCTCCACTCGTTACCTGTATTAATGGCACCTGTTTGAACTTGTTATCAGTATAAAATACACCTGTCCACAACCTCAAACAGTCACACTCCAAACTTCACAATGGCCAAGACCAAAGAGCTGTCAAAGGACACCAAAAACAAAATTGTAGACCTGCACCAGGCTGGGAAGACTGAATCTGCAATAGGTAAGCAGCTTGGTTTGAAGAAATCAACTGTGGGAGCAATTATTAGGAAATGGAAGACATACAAGACCACTGATAATCTCCCTCGATCTGGGGCTCCACGCAAGATCTCACCCCGTGGGGTCAAAATGATCACAAGAACGGTGAGCAAAAATCCCAGAACCACACGGGGGGACCTAGTGAATGACCTGCAGAGAGCTGGGACCAAAGTAACAAAGCCAACCATCAGTAACACACTACGCCGCCAGGGACTCAAATCCTGCAGTGCGAGACGTGTCCCCCTGCTTAAGCCAGTACATGTCCAGGCCCGTCTGAAGTGCATTTGGATGATCCAGAAGAGGATTGGGGAGAATGTCATATGGTCAGATGAAACCAAAATATAACTTTTTGGTAAAAACTCAACTCGTCATGTTTGGAGGACAAAGAATGCTGAGTTGCATCCAAAGAACACCATACCTACTGTGAAGCATGGGGTTGGAAACATCATGCTTTGGGGCTGTTTTTCTGCAAAGGGACCAGGACGACTGATCCGTGTAAAGGAAAGAATGAATGGGGCCATGTATCGTGAGATTTTGAGTGAAACCCTCCTTCCATCAGCAAGGGCATTGAAGATGAAAACGTGGCTGGGTCTTTCAGCATGACAATGATCCCAAACACACCGCCCGGGCAACGAAGGAGTGGCTTCGTAAGAACCATTTCAAGGTCCTGGAGTGGCCTAGCCAGTCTCCAGATCTCAACCCCATAGAAAATCTTTGGAGGGAGTTGAAATTCTGTGTTGCCCAGCGACAGCCCCAAAACATCACTGCTCTAGAGGAGATCTGCATGGAGGAATGGGCCAAAATACCAGCAACAGTGTGTGAAAACCTTGTGAAGACTTACAGAAAACGTTTGACCTGTGTCATTGCCAACAAAGGGTATATAACAAAGTATTGAGAAACTTTTGTTATTGACCAAATACTTATTTTCCACCATCATATGCCAATAAATTCATTAAAAATCCTACAATGTGATTTTCTGGATTTTTTTTTCTCATTTTGTCTGTCATAGTTGACGTGTACCTATGATGAAAATTACAGGTCTCTCTCATCTTTTTAAGTGGGAGAACTTGCACAATTGGTGGCTGACTAAATACTTTTTTTCCCCACTGTAGGTAGCCATTTTGCCTACCTATGTTGTGGGATCTTGACGCTTGTTTGTGTGTAGCCATTTTGAGCTTCACGTTACGTTGCTTTTGTTGTTTTGTCGTGTGTTAACTTAGTGAATAACATGTATGCATTCCACGCTGCACCTTGGTCCAATCCTGTACTCAACGAACGTGACAGCAGGGGCACCGGTTAGTCTAGGTAATATGTACATGTAGGTGTATTAAAGTGACTATGCATACAGTGCCTTGCAAAAGTATTCATCCCCCTTGGCATTTTTCCTATTTTGTTGCATTACAACCTGTAATTTAAATAGATTTTTATTTGGATTTCATCTAATGGACATAAACAAAAAAGTCCAAATTGGTGAAGTGAAATTTAAAAAAACATCTTTTAAAAAAATTACTGAAAAGTGGTGCGTGCATATGTATTCACCCCGTTTGCTATGAAGCCCCTAAATAACATCTGGTGCAACCAATTACCTTCAGAAGTCACAGAATTAGTTAGATTGCACACAGGTGGACTTTATTTAAGTGTCACATGATCTGTCACATGATCTCAGTATATATACACCTGTTCTGAAAGGCCCCAGAGTCTGCAACACCGCTAAGCAAGGGGCACCACCAAGCAAGCGGCACCATGAAGACCAAGGAGCTCTCCAAACAGGTCAGGGACAAAGTTGTGGAGAAGTACAGATCTGGGTTGGGTTATAAAAAAATATCCAAACTTTGAACATCCCACTGAGCACCATTAAATCCATTATTAAAAGATTGAAAGAATATGGCACCACAACAAACCTGCCAAGAGAGGGCCGCCCACCAAAACTCATGGACCAGGCAAGGAGGGCATTAATCAGAGGCAACAAAGACCAAAGATAACCCTGAAGGAGCTGCAAAGCTCCACAGCGGAGATTGGAGTATCTGTCCATAGGACCACTTTAAGCCGTACACTCCACAGAGCTGGGTTTTACGGAAGAGTGGCCAGAAAAAAGCCAGTGCTTAAAGAAAAAAATAAGCAAACAGGTTTGGTGTTCGCCAAAAGGCATGTGGGAGACTCCCCAAACAAATGGAAGAAGGTACTCTGGTCAGATGAGACTAAAATTGAGCTTTTTGGCCATAAAGGAAAACGCTATGTCTGGCGCAAACCCAACACCTCTCATCACCCCGAGAACACCATCCCCACAGTGAAGCATGGTGGTGGCAGCATCATGCTGTGGGGATGTTTTTCATCGACAGGGACTGGGAAACTGGTCAGAATTGAAGGAATGATAGATGGCGCTAAATACAGAGAAATTCTTGAGGGAAACCTGTTTCAGTCTTCCAGAGATTTGAGACTGGGATGGAGGTTCACCTTCCAGCAGGACAATGACCCTAAGCATACTGCTAAAGCAACACTTGAGTGGTTTAAGGGGAAACATTTAAATGTCTTGGAATGGCCTAGTCAAAGGCCAGACCTCAATCCAATTGAGAATCTGTGGTATGACTTAAAGATTGCTGTACACCAGCGGAACCCATCCAACTTGAAGGAGCTGGAGCAGTTTTGCCTTGAAGAATGGGCAAAAATCCCAGTTGTTAGATTTGCCAAGCTTATAGAGACATACCCCAAGAGACTTGCAGCTGTAATTGCTGCAAAAGGTGGCTCTACAAAGTATTGACTTTGGGGGGGTGAGTAGTTACGCACGCTCAAATTTTCAGTTTTTTTGTCTTATTTCTTGTTTGCTTCACAATAAAAAATATTTTGCATCTTCAAAGTGGTAGGCATGGTGTGTAAATCAAACCCCCCAAAAATCTATTTTAATTCCAGGTTGTAAGGCAGCAAAATAGGTAAAATGCCAAGGTGGGTGAATACTTTCACAAGCCACTGTAGATAATAAACAGAGAGTAGCAGCAGCATAAAAGAGGGGGGGATGCAAATAGTCTGGGCAGCCATTTGATTAGATGTTCAGGAGTCTTATAGCTTGGGGGTAGAAGCTGTTTAGAAGCCTCTTGGACCTAGACTGGCACTCCGGTACCGCTTGCCATGTGGTAACAGAAAGAACAGTCTAGGACTAGGGTGGCTGGAGTCTTTGACAATTTTTAGGGCCTTCTTCTGACACCACCTGGTATAGAGGTCCTGGATGGCAGGAAGCTTGGCCCCAGTGATGCACCCTCTGTAGTGCCTTGAGCAGTTGCCATACCAGGCAGTGATGCAACCAGTCAGGATGCTCTCGATGGTGCTGCTGTAGAACAATTTGAGGATCTGAGGACCCATGCCAAATATTTTCAGTCTCCTTAGGGGGAATAGGTTTTGTCGTGCCCTCTTCACGACTGTCATGGTGTGCTTGGACCATGTTAGTTTGTTGGTGATGTGGACACCAAGGAACTTGAAGCTCTCAGCCTGCTCCACTACAGCTCCGTCGATTAGAATGGGGGCGTGCTCGGTCCACTTCTTTTTCCTGTAGTCCACAATCATCTCCTTTTTCTTGATCACGTTGAGGGAGAGGTTGTTGTCCTGACACCACACGGCCAGGTCTCTGAAATCCTCCCTATAGGCTCGTCATTGTCAGTGATCAAGCCTACCGCTGTTGTGACATCGGCAAACTTAATGATGGTATTGGAGTTGTGCCTGGCCATGCAGTCATGACTGAAAAGGGAGTACAGTAGGGGACTCTGCACGCACCCCTGATGAGCCCCCATGTTGAGGATCAGCTTGGCGGATGTGTTGTTACCTACCCTTACCACCTGGGGGCAGCCCATCAGGAAGTCCAGGATCCAGTTGCAGAGGGAGGTGTTTAGTCCCAGGGTCCTTAGCTTAGTGATGAGCTTTGAGGACAGTGTTGAACGCTGAGCTGTAGACAATGAATAGCATTCTCACATAGGTGTTCCTTTTGTCCAAGTGTGAACGGGCAGTGTGGAGCGCAATAGAGATTGCATCATCTGTGGATCTGTTGGGGCGGTATGCAAATTGTAGTGGGTCTTGGGTTTCTGGGATAATGGTGTTGATGTGAGCCATGACCAGCCTTTCAAAGCACTTCATGGATACAGACGTGAGTGCTACGGGTCAGTAGTCATTTAGGCAGGTTACCTTAATGTTCTTGGGCACAGGGTCTATGGTGGTCTGCTTGAAACATGTTGGTATTACAGACTCAGACAGTAGATGTTGAAAATGTCAGTGAAGACACTTGCCAGTTGGTCAGCGCATGCTCGGAGTACACGTCCTGGTAATCCGTCTGTCCCTGCGGCCTTGTGAATGTTGACCTGTTTAAAGGTCTTACTCACATCGGCTATGGAGAGTGTGATCACACAGTCGTTCGGAACAGCTGATGCTCTCATGCATATTTCAGTGTTACTTGCCTCGAAGCGAGCATGGAAGTAATACAGTGGGGGAAAAAAGTATTTAGTCAGCCACCAATTGTGCAAGTTCTCCCACTTAAAAAGATGAGAGAGGCCTGTAATTTTCATCATAGGTACACGTCAACTATCACAGACAAATTGAGAAAAAAAATTCCAGAAAATCACATTGTAGGATTTTTTATGAATTTATTTGCAAATTATGGTGGAAAATAAGTATTTGGTCACCTACAAACAAGCAAGATTTCTGGCTCTCACAGACCTGTAACTTCTTCTTTAAGAGGCTCCTCTGTCCTCCACTCGTTACCTGTATTAATGGCACCTGTTTGAACTTGTTATCAGTATAAAAGACACCTGTCCACAACCTCAAACAGTCACACTCCAAACTCCACTATGGCCAAGACCAAAGAGCTGTCAAAGGACACCAGAAACAAAATTGTAGACCTGCATCAGGCTGGGAAGACGGAATCTGCAATAGGTAAGCAGCTTGGTTTGAAGAAATCAACTGTGGGAGCAATTATTAGGAAATGGAAGACATACAAGACCACTGATAATCTCCCTCGATCTGGGGCTCCACGCAAGATCTCACCCGTGGGGTCAAAATGATCACAAGGGGGACCTAGTGAATGACCTGCAGAGAGCTGGGACCAAAGTAACAAAGCCTACCATCAGTAACACACTACGCCGCCAGGGACTCAAATCCTGCAGTGCCAGACGTGTCCCCCTGCTTAAGCCAGTACATGTCCAGGCCCATCTGAAGTTTGCTAGAGTGCATTTGGATGATCCAGAAGAGGATTGGGAGAATGTCATATGGTCAGATGAAACCCAAATAGAACTTTTTGGTAAAAACTCAACTCGTCGTGTTTGGAGGACAAAGAATGCTGAGTTGCATCCAAAGAACACCATACCTACTGTGAAGCATGGGGGTGGAAACATCATGCTTTGGGGCTGTTTTTCTGCAAAGGGACCAGGACGACTGATCCGTGTAAAGGAAAGAATGAATGGGGCCATGTATCGTGAGATTTTGAGTGAAAACCTCCTTCCATCAGCAAGGGCATTGAAGATGAAACGTGGCTGGGTCTTTCAGCATGACAATGATCCCAAGCCCAGGCAATGAAGGAGTGGCTTCGTAAGAAGCATTTCAAGGTCCTGGAGTGGCCTAGCCAGTCTCCAGATCTCAAGCCCATAGAAAATCTTTGGAGGGAGTTGAAAGTCCGTGTTGCCCAGCGACAGCCCCAAAACATCACTGCTCTAGAGGAGATCTGCATGGAGGAATGGGCCAAAATACCAGCAACAGTGTGTGAAAACCTTGTGAAGACTTACAGAAAACGTTTGACCTGTGTCATTGCCAACAAAGGGTATATAACAAAGTATTGAGAAACTTTTGTTATTGACCAAATACTTATTTTCCACCATAATTTGCAAATAAATTCATTACAAATCCTACAATGTGATTTTCTGGATTTTTTTTCCTCATTTTGTCTGTCATAGTTGACGTGTACCTATGATGAAAATTACAGGGCTCTCTCATCTTTTTAAGTGGGAGAACTTGCACAATTGGTGGCTGACTAAATACTTTTTTTCCCCACTGTATAGCTTGTCTGGTAGGCTCGTGTCACTGGGCAGCTCGCTGCTGTGCTTCCCTATTGTAGTCTGTAATAGTTTGCAAGCACTGCCACATCCGACAAGCGTCGGAGCCGGTGTAGTACGATTCGATCTTAGTCCTGAATTGACTCTTTGCCTGTTTGATGGTTCGTCGGAGGGCTCCTTGAAAGCGGCAGCTCTACCCTTTTGCTCAGTGTGGATGTTTCCTGTAATCCATGGCTTTTGGTTGGGGTATGATATTATGTTTTTTACACAGGATTTGTTAATGTCTGATATTACGTGCTGCATAGGATTTTGAGGATGAGGACATTCCATGTATTTATTTCTGTCACTGGTGGGTGCCAGAAGGTATGCATGCCAAGTTATCTGGGGGTCCACTGGTGCTATTCTTAGAAGGAGTACGTGATGGAATATCCTGACTAGGGTGCAAGATGATACCATATAGGGTGATACCGTCTGTGTTGGGAGTGTATTCTAATAATGGTTGGCAACTGTTGGATGGAATTAGCTCGCAAACAGTATATAATCTGAGAGGTTTTCTATGTAAGTCATTCAAATGACAATAGGCTACTCACGTGCCGCTTGTCATGTTGAATCCAGTACCGTAATATTAAATACCTTGCATCAACTCTCCATCTAAGTGTTTAAGTATCTTCTTGCATGCTGAATTACTTGATGCCAGAGAAACTCATCATAACAGGGTATGTAGGTACAGTCACTGTGGGGACGATGTCATCGATGCCCTTATTGATGAAGCCAGAGACTGATGTTGTGTACTCCTCAATGCCATCGGAAGAATCCCGGAACATATTCCAGTCTGTGCTAGCAAAACAGTCCTGTAGCTTAGCATCTGCTTCATCTGACCAATTTTATATTGACCGAGTCACTGTTACTTCCTGCTTTAGTTTTTGCTTTTAAGCAGGAATCAGGAGGATAGAATTATGGTCAGGTTTGCCAAATGGAGGGTGAGGGAGAGCTTTGCACGCATCTTTGTGTGTGGAGTAAAGGTGGTCTAGAGTCTTTTTCCCTCTGGTTGCACATTTAACATGCTAGTAGATATGAGGTAAAACGGATTTAAATTTCCCTGCATTAATGTCTCCAACCTCTGGATGAGCGTTTTCCTGTTTGCTTATGGCCGTATACGGTTCATTGAGTGCGGTCTTAGTGCCTGCATCGGTTTGTGGTGGTAAATAGACAGCTACGAAGAATATAGATGAAAACTCTCTTGGTAGATAGTGTGGTCTACAGCTTATCATGAGATACACTTCCTCAGGCGAGCAAAACCTTGAGACTTCCTTAGATATCATGCACCAGCTGTTGTTTGCAAGTATACGTAGACCGCCACCCCTTGTCTTACCAGAGGCTGCTGTTCTATCCTGCCGATACTGTGTATAACCCGCCAGCTGTATGTTATTCATGTCTTCGTTCAGCCACGACTCGGTGAAACATAAGATATTACAGTTTTTCATGTCCCGTTGGTAGGATATACGTGCTTGTAGTTTGTCAACTTTATTATCAAGCGATTGTAAGTTGGCCAATAGTATCGATGGCAAAGGCAGATTAGCCACTCGTCGCCGGCTCCTTACCAGGCAACCCGATCTCCTTCCGCGATATCTCCTTTTGTTTCTACTGCGAATGACGGGGATGAGGGCCCTGTCGGGTGTCTGGAGCAAATCCCTCTCGTTCAACTCATTAAAGAAAAATTATTCATCCAGTTCAAGGTGAGTAATCGCTGTTCTGATGTCCAGAAGCTCTTTTCGGTCATAAGAGACGGTAGCAGCAATGTAATGTACAAAATAAGTTACAAACAATGCAAAAAAAACACACAAAATAGCACGGTTTGTTAAGAGTCCATAAAACGGCAGCCATCCCCTCCGGCGCCATTGAGTTAAGGCTGCATTGCGGTATTTACACAGTCTTAGATCTTTTTCATATGGTTAAAACAGAAAGTCACAGAATGGTTTTGAGTAGGTCTACTTTAAGAACCTACTACTCCCCTCACGGGTACTGGGGATGAATCCAGTTTTCAGAATTAGACTTGTACAGTCATGGTCAAAAGTTTTGAGAATGACACAAATACTAATTTTCACAAAGTCTGCTGCCTCAGTTTTGATGATGGCAATTTGCATATACTCCAGAATATCATGAAGAGTGATCTGATGAATTGCAATTAATTGCAAAGTCCCTCTTTGCCATGAAAATGAACTTAATCCCTAAAAAACATTTCCACTGCATTTCAACCCTGCCACAAAAGGACCAGCTGTCATCATGTCAGTGATTCTCTCGTTAACACAGGTGAGAGTGTTGACGAGGACAAGGTTGGAGATCACTCTGTCATGCTGATTGAGTTAGAATAACAGACTGGAAGCTTTAAAAGGAGGGTGGTGCTTGAAATCATTGTTCTTCCTCTGTTAACCATTGTTACCTGCAAGGAAACACGTGCTGTCATCATTGCTTTGCACAAAAAGAGCATCACAGGCAAGGATCTTGCTGCTAGTAAGATTACAACTAAATCAACCATTTATCGGATCATCAAGAACTTCAAGGAGAGAGGTTCAGTTGTTGTGAAGAAGGCGTCAGGGCGCCCAAGAAAGTCCAGCAAGCGCCAGGACCGTCTCCTAAAGTTGATTCAGCTGCGGGATCGGGGCACCAATAGTGCAGAGCTTGCTGAGGAATGGCAGCAGGCAGGTGTGAGTGCATCTGCACGCACAGTGAGGCGAAGACTTTTGGAGGATGGCCTGGTGTCAAGAAGGGCAGCAAAGAAGCCACTTCTCTCCAGGAAAAACATCAGGGACAGACTGATATTCTGCAAAAGGTACAGGGATTGGACTGCTGAGGACTGGGGTAAAGTCATTTTCTCTGATGAATCCCCTTTCCGATTGTTTGGGGCATCCGTAAAACACCTTGTCCGGAGAAGACAAGGTGAGCGCTACCATCAGTCCTGTGTCAAGCCAACAGTAAAGCATCCTGAGACCATTCATGTGTGGGGTTGCTTCTCAGCCAAGGGAGTGGGCTCACTCACAATTTTGCCTAAGAACACAGCCATGAATAAAGAATGGTACCAACACATCCTCCGAGAGCAACTTCTCCCAACCATCCAAGAACAGTTTGGTGACGACCAATGCCTTTTCCAGCATGATGGAGCACCTTGCCATAAGGCGAAAGTGATAACTAAGTGGCTCGGGGAACAAAACATTGACATTTTGGGTCCATGGCCAGGAAACTCCCCAGACCGTAATCCCATTGAGAACTTGTGATCAATCCTCAAGAGGCGGGTGGACAAACAAAAACCCACATATTCTGACAAACTCCAAGCATTGATTATGCAAGAATGGGCTGCCATCAGTCAGGATGTGGCCCAGAAGTTAATTGACAGCATGCCAGGACGGATTGCAGAGGTCTTGAAAAAGAAGGGTCAACACTGCAAATATTGACTCTTTGCATAAATTTAATTCTCAATAAAAGCCTTTGACACTTATGGAATGCTTGTAATTATACTTCAGTATACCATAGTAACATCTGACAAAAATATCTCGTAAGACTGAAGCAGCGAACTTTGTGAAGACCATTACTTGTGTCATTCTCAAAACTTTTGACCACGACTATGTGTGGAAGTAGCTAAGCTTTGCAATGAAGGATTTACTGTAAAAGGATTCCAAATCCACCTTCCCACTACTCTGTCTTCTCTTATGACTACACTTTGCAGGTTGCTTTTTGATGAATTAATATCTTCAAAATCTAACATGTTGATGAATGTGTTATTATTTTTATAGGTGATGAGATAATAGGATGTGGAACATGGCATTACACAATTAGCTAGTTAGAATTTAAGACGGCTGCCTGTTCTAAATCAGTTCTCCTTTCTTGTAATGCAGTTGAAATAACTCATTAAGGTTCAAAATTCAAAGGTTGAATGTTGTTTATCCTGTTCAGTTATAAACATGTTGTTTTCATCTGAATGTTTTTTTAAACTAAAACAGACATTCTAAAGGCGGTTCTGAGTTTTTTACTTCTCAGATTCCATAATGACCTTTTTTGTCTCTTTTATTTCTAGATGGGTGCCATTCATTACACACTCATTAGTCTCGATTTCCCATTCATTTTCAAGCGACAAGCTCCCCAGCCTCGAGGCGCTATAATGTATTTCATCGCTTCTGACAACATGTTTGTAGTATCCTACTCTTCGTAATGAATCAGGGAATTATCTGTATTTTATTGGTTTTGTTTAGTGCTTCAGGGGGAAAGGGCTGAGAGCTCCATTTGTCCTCTATGGGTGGCCAGACTGCATATCTCATTGTGGCAGGCCTGAAACGTCTGTGGGTCATATATTTTGGCAAGGTTGCAGATGGTGTGATACATAACTTACCTTCGATAAGTAAGTTATTCATTCTGTCTTCCTACCCCAATCAGCCAAGGCTGGAGAGATACCTCCCAGGCAGATACCCTCATAAAGTTAATCCACAATAAAACTAATGAGATTTGTAGGGTAGCCTTTACAGTACTGCCTTCTCCTGTCAATATAATTAGGTTTTACTTTGTTTAATGCTGTGGTTTATGATGACAGTTGACTTGTCAGTACTCAAGGCCTGCATATCAGGGTGTTGATTTACATATTCACATATTTTGTCTTCAAGGGAGTTAGATGTAATGAAACTGCTGACAAAATCAAAGACTTCCTCTGTCAGTGTTGACCCACTAAGGATTCGGGAGATACGAGAACGTCATCTTCACTTAGCTCTGGATACAATAGTTATTTGAGCTGCAGCATTATAGTGGTGTTATAACATTATCCTCTGGGGCACATGACTCGTCACTCACTGATGAGCTGAGAGCTTAAGTGCCAGCAAAATTCCACTCCCTCAGGGGACTCAGAGTCTGCATGCAGCTGACCTTTTTAGCAGCGGCCCCTCTCAGAAGAGCTTTTGGGTGTTCCATTTGCATGGCACGTCTGTCACTGAGATTTGGTTTCAAATGGTCATAAGAGTGTCCTGGAACTGTCTCCTTGAGACTCACACATCGTGATACATCACTTAACACATTTTGAGCCTGGATCTTTATGAACTTCCTTGACTGTGTATTGAGCTCGTCTTCATTAACATGGCATCTTGTGTCTTCTGTTTCGTCAAACAGTGTTTGCCCTATTTACTTTCTGTCTGTTATCAATATAGATTCTCTCTCTATTGATGTACTGTAAGAAAAAGTAGACCGGCTGCACTTATTGAGTTGCATTGATGTTCTCTGTATCCAAATATTTTCAGGTTGCGTGTGGGATAATGAGCTGGCAAATTTGAATCCAGTTCCGTCTCAAATATTACATTAAACTTGAAGTATAAACATAGTAAATCTATAGGGAAAAGTCTTTGTGTGAGTGACACATTTTTTTATATATAAGTGATCCAAAATCCCACTGCGTCCTAAATATTTTATTAGGCGTGAAGTCACCGTGTCTATTTACTCTACATATTTAACATCAGACTTCAAAATATATAAAAATGATGCTTTTCACCTGTCTTACAAAGAGTGGGTATAGCAAAGTTAAAGAGAAGTCTCACATTCGCTCCTGAAATGTAGCCTACACTAATCAAGCTAATCTGATGTCAGCATGAGGTCTCACCTTTTGGGGTTATTCAATCAAAAAGGTTTTCATGTCAGGCCACTACACTTTTAGGAATACATTCAGTCACATATTCTTGAAAGAGATTCGAGAGGATTCCATGGCTAGGAAGCAAGAGAACAGACCTCCTCAATATTTTTTTTTCAACAGTCATCTAAAATCTCTTCAGACTATGGAAAGGGAGGTTCAGTTTGCTCTGCTCGGAGAGGGTCAGTGGTGTCTTGAGTGGTTGGCTGTCTGGCCCTTCTGCAATATACATTGTTCTCCTGCTCAGACCCTATTCTCACTGCTGTTGATTGCATACCCCTTTATTTTTTGCCTCCAAGAGATAGGTGTGGCCTGTGTTATCGAAGAGAGTGGGGTAAGTTGAGCCAAAGGGGTAAGTTGAGCCACACTTGTTTCCAGGAAACTGTAGGTTGGTGGAAATCCCCATCGACTGAGGATGACAGAGAATTAGTATAGGAGAAATTTGACCATAATATAATCTTCATTCATCAATCTGACTCCATTATTATGTGAATAAATGCAACAGGCCCTGTGCATCTCTGGAGTATCTAGACAAGGTAGAGAGCCATGCATCACCACTCAGTATGACTGTGATTAACATGTGTCTATCTTGCACCGTTATGCAATTATTAAAGGAAAATTACAACATTTTTCAACTTCATATTCATAATCTCTAGCACCACCATAACATCAACATATGTGAAAATGGCGCGTTTCTATGTTTTGTAGTAAAAAAGATAGTGGAAGATAAGTGTTTCCAATGACATCAACCAATTAGTAGGCAATTAGTAGGCAATGCCTACTCATAATTGGTTAAAGTCACATGATGCACACCGATTTTAGCACTGGTGCTACTAACATTTTCAGTTGGTGGCAGCAGCACATGATTTGGTCGCATCAATGTTTTCTATAAAAAAAAGATACATTATAATGACCTGATAATGACCCATAGAGGGCTCGACATTCAGGTAACTTTGCCAATGGCACACCAGATCAGTGCCAACTAAAATCTTCTGGTCTGAATAAATAAATAAATATTTGCCAGGGTCAATATTTGACAGGAAAGCAAATGATGCGTGCATAATTTCAATCGCAGTTGATTTTATCATTAATTTGCAGGCTGAGCAAGTAGCCTATACAGGGTTCATAGACATAGGAAGGACTTTTTCAAGCACTTAATTGTCATTTTCAAGGACCTACATTTTATATTTAATTTTTGTAATAGCCTATAAAATAAAAAAACGAAAATGTATTCAAAAATGTAACAACAATGAATATTTTAATAGGCTTACCCAATGGCTTTATGAATTGACATTCACATTATTTTTACATTCTAAAATATGTCAGAATAATGTGGGGATTGCCTGACTAAATAGACAGCATGCTCCCGGCACAAACACACTAATGAAGCCTGTCCATGTGGTAGCTTCAGTATAGTCAGTCTCTTTGAGATGTTGAAGAGTTATTGATGGGTTATTGTATCATGTTTTAAAACAAAACAAAAAAGCTACCAAAAAACGGGTTCCCTTTGTAATGGAACGCTTTGTATGGAAAAACAAGTTATTATTATTTAGTGGTACTTTTACCCCTTTTTCGTGATATCCAATTGGTAGTTACAGTCTTGTCCCATCGCTGCAACTCCCCTACAGACTCGGGAGAGACGAAGGTCGAGAGCCATGCGTCCTCCGAAACACGACCCTGCCATGCCGCACTGCTTCTTGGCACACTGCTCGCTTAACCCGGAAGCCAGCCGCACCATGTGTCAGAGGAAACACCATCCAGCTGGTGACCGGAGTCAGCTTGCAGGCGCCCGGCCCACCACAAGGAGTCGCTAGAGCACGATGGGATAAGGAAATCCCGGCCGGCCAAACCCTCCCCTAACCCGGACAACGCTGGGCCAATTGTGGGCCGCCTTAATGGGTCTCCCGGTCACAGCCGGCTGTGACACAGTCTGGGATCGAATCTGGGTCTTTAGTGATGCCTCAAGCAATGTGATGTTGTGCCTTAGACGGATGCGCCACTCAGGAGATGGAAAAACAAGTTGAAGCCAACTTTTGATGTTGTCTTGCTCATAATAACCGCACATGGTTTTACCGCAACAAGCGCAACAGACTATAATAATAATAATAATAAATAATATGCCATTTAGCAGACGCTTTTATCCAAAGCGACTTACAGTCGTGCGTGCATACATTTTTGTGTATGGGTGGTCCCGGGGATCGAACCCACTACCTTGGCGTTACAAGCGCCGTGCTCTACCAGCTGAGCTACAGACTAGCGCAACCCCCTTCAATTGAAACGGCAGGAAACAAACAAAAGAGACAACATCTCTCATAAAAAATTATCAGAAATTAAATCACAGAATAATTATATTGGAGCAGTAGAACTTCTAAATCGGCTACCATAACTTCAATGACTTTTAAAGGATCAAATAGCCTAGAGAAAATGACTGATTTTTAAGTTAAAGGCTATTCCATGATGACTGAATTGTGCATCACAAATTGGCTTGGGCGGTATCCAGATTGTCATACCTTCATACCGACTTTGTGCCATACCGGGATATTCAGTAATACAGGCACTGAACACAAGGGGCACTATTTTCTAACCCCACCGCCTCTGTAATCCGAAGTTTGGCAACGCTAACAAGTACATGTAAAATCACATAGAGAATGCTAACTAAATGCTAACAAGCGCATTGTGAACACTTTATACAGTCTCTGACCTAAACTGTTTTCAGTACAGACATCCCAGCTCATAAAGTTATAAAAGTAACAAAAAAATCATTCTCACAGTTTGCTGCATACACAAAACAAATATTAGACAGTAAGGCTCTTGATCCAGGAGGGAATGATCTGCTGTTACCAAGCAAAGCTACTAAATTAGCAAATCAAATGCACAACTCTAGAGCATTTAGCACATTTTAGACAGTAAAATTAATAGTAATAAGATATCTAGCTGGCAAACATTTAGTTGTGAATTCCAAACTGTAACTAGATCCCCTGACGTGTGCTGAACAACAGTGAGTGACTCACAAGGCTCCAGTCTCTCGTCGTTGTGTGCTTGTAAATAAACACCACGTGACTGGGGACAAGCTTCATAATGAACAATTATGTGACAGGTGACATGAAGAACGTGATCTTCTTGTTCTTCTTTATCTCCTAACCTATTGCATAAATTGACTGCAGGTATTTACTTAAAAAGTAGGTACAAATAATCAAATGTATAAAAAAAACTTATAAGAAATAGTTTAAACGATATTGACGGTATTGAAAAACCATCCCGTGGCTTTTTCCAAAAACCCCGGTATACGGTATATTTGTATTTATTACCATGCTCAAAGGGATATTCAATGTCTGCTTTTCTTTTCTTTTACCCATCTACCAATAGGTGCCCTTCTTTGCGAGGCATTGGAAAACCTCGCTGGTAGTGTTGCCATAATATTTGAATTGAGGAAGTGTGATCATAATCATTAGTATATTTTAGCGATCCGCAGTACGTCCTAAATGCTCCCCAGCCTTCAGATGTGAGCTAAACAGTGCAATTGCACTTGAGATGCATTTTAAGGCTATGGATGAGAAAGTTAATTTCCAAGCGTTTAGGTCAGTTGTATGCTGCTGCTTTGCGATCTATTAACAGCAAGGGTTGCATTAAATAGGCTCAATATTTTTTACTGATGCATTTGGTAATATTCAATTAACACGCACAAAACATACAGTATGAACAAAAGCATTCACTGTGAAAGTTGATAGGCTACATGTAGGACATTCGTATATAGCTTATGCGCAGCACTTAGTTCAATTTATCGAATCAGTTATTGTTTTCTTGTGCAAACCGCGAGCAACACCTGTCAAACGCAGACATTTTTCTGAAAACATAGGGATGTCGATTCGCATGGGACTAGTATTATCAGAGGACATTGGAGTTCGCCAAAAAACAGTAGGTTATTCTGGTTGGAATTTATACTCTCCTGCCATGCAAAAATTATTGACATGCAGATTCGGATGGGACAAAGATTACAGATGTGGTGTTTTGTGCTCGTGCACATAATTATATTACCCGACCTCCCCCAGTAAAACGAATCCCGTCCGAATAGGGCACAATAGGGCCTGACCTATAGCCAGGGCCAGTCTTTGCCGTTATGCCGCCTTAGGCGACACCAAAAAATGCAGCTCCCGCAAAACTAAAATAGTCCCAGTAAGCAAAATGACGTTGAAAAGATGTCTAAAATACATATTTTCCAGACATTGAAGTTAGGTTCAATTTGGGTTCTGAATGAAAGGTGAAAAGGTATTTTCCCTATGTTTAAAATATAAATTTTCCAGGATGCTGAAAAGGCATATTTTCTGGACGTTGAAAAATATGTATTTTCTGGATGTTGAAATCAGGGTCATTTTTGGATCTAAATGAAAGTTGAAAATACTTATTTTCCTGATGAAAATACGTATTTTACAGACGTAAAATGTGAAATGTCAGAATAATAGTAGAGAGAATGATTTATTTCAGCTTTTATTTATTTCATCACATTCCCAGTGGGTCAGAAGTTCACATACACTCAATTAGTATTTGGTAGCATTGCCTTTAAATTGTTTAACTTGGGTCAAACATTTCGGGTAGCCTTCCACAAGCTTCCCACAATAAGTTGGGTGAATTTTGGCCCATTCCTTCTGACAGAGCTGGTGTAACTGAGTCAGGTTTGTACGCCTCCTTGCTCGCACACGCTTTTTCAGTTCTGCCCACAAATTGTCTATAGGATTGAGGTCAGGGCTTTGTGATGGCCACTCCAATACCTTGACTTTGTTGTCCTTAAGCCATTTTGCCACAACTTTGGAAGTATGCTTGGGGTCATTGTCCATTTGGAAGACCCATTTGCGACCAAGCTTTAACTTCCTGACTGATGTCTTGAGATGTTGCTTCAATATATCCACATAAATTTCCTTCCTCATGATGCCATCTATTTTGTGAAGTGCACCAGTCCCTCCTGCATCAAAGCACCCCCACAGCATGATGCTGCCACCCCCGTGCTTCACGGTTGGGATGGTGTTCTTCGGCTTGCAAGCCCCCCCTTTTTCCTCCAAACATAACAATGGTCATTATGGCCGAACAGTTCTATTTTTGTTTCATCAGACCAGAGGACATTTCTCCAAAAAGTACGATCTTTGTCCCCATGTGCAGTTGCAAACCGTAGTCTGGCTTTTTTATGGCGGTTTTGGAGCAGTGGCTTCTTCCTTGCTGAGCGGCCTTTCAGGTTATGTCGATATAGGACTCGTTTTACAGTGGATATAGCATCTTCACAAGGTCCTTTGCTGTTGTTGTGGGATAGATTTGCACTTTTCACACCAAAGTACGTTCATCTCTAGGAGACAGAATGCGTCTCCTTCCTGAGCGGTATGAAGGCTGCGTGGTCCCATGGTGTTTATACTTGCGTACTATTGTTTGTACAGATGAACCAGACTTGTGGAGGTCTTGGTTGATTTATTTTGATTTTCCCATGATGTCAAGCAAAGAGGCACTGAGTTTGAAGGTAGGCCTTGAAATACATCCACAGGTACACCTCCAATTGACTCAAATGATGTCAATTAGCCTATGAGAAGCTTCTAAAGCCATGACATCATTTTCTGGAATTTTCCAAGCTGTTTAAAAGCACAGTCAACTTAATGTATGTAGACTCTTGACCCACTGGAATTGTGATGCAGTGAATTATAAGTGAAATAATCTGTCTGTAAACAATTGTTGGAAAAATGATTTGTGTCACGCACAAAGTAGATGTCCTAACCGACATGCCAAAACTATAGTTTGTTAACAAGAAATGTGTTGAGTGGTTGAAAAACGAGTTTGAATGACTCCAACCTGAGTGTATGTAAACTTCCGACTTCAACTGTATTTAGAATTCAAGGCACACTTATCCAGCATGACTACCACAGCATTCTGCAGCAATACGCCATCCCATCTGGTTTGGGCTTAGTGGGACTATCATTTGTTTTTCAACAGGACAATGACCCAACACACCTCCAGGCTGTGTTAGGGCTATTTTACCAAGACGATAACCTGGCCTCCACAATCCCCCGACCTCAACCCAATTGAGATGCTTTGGGATGAGTCTGACCGCAGAGTGAAGGAAAAGCAGCCAACAAGTGCTCAGCATATGTGGGAAATTCTTTAAGACTGTTGGAAAAGCATTCCAGGTGAAGCTAGTTGAGAGAATGCCAAGAGTGTGCAAAGCTGTCATCAAGGCAAAGGGTGGCTATTTAATTTGTTTAACACTTTTTTGGTTACTACATGATTCCATATGTGTTATTTCATAGTTTTGATGTCTTCACTATTATTCTACAATGTAGAAAATAGTAAAAATAAAGAAAAACCCTTGAATGTGTAGGTGTGTCCAAACTTTTGACTGGTACTGTATGTAGATATCTTTGTTGGTTGAAGGATACTATATTTCCCTTGAAAGAGTGATGCTGAATGTAATCAATTGCTCAGCTTACCCCACTGTCCCCTGCTGTCTAACATTTGGAAATAAATGTTGTGTCCATAGTCTTAACTAGGAATGCATCAACTTATGACAAGGGAGCATGATTAAAATGGCTACTGACTTGTCAGCAAGCTTGTCAGATAGCTCTTCTCTGTATCTTTTCACCGAACTTAGCCATATTACAAGCCATGGGAGATGGACATAATTGCCTTGAGAAGTTTCCCATGGTGACTAACTGAACAGCTACTGACTTGCAATCAAATTGTTGTCACAGACCTTATAGCTTGTCGTGGTAGAAGACATGCTCAACAGACATGCATACATGGACATGTTTTGTTTATTATACAATCATATTTGTGTTACCCTGTCTCAGTGCTCCAGAAATAGCAAAAAATGTAATCAGTCCTTTGTATCGTTAGCGTAATGAATGTCATTAGAAGCAGCAGGAATTGCCAACCTTGCCCCCTGGACTAGACAGTCAGTAACTCATACTTCTAAATCAATATTCGGATGTATGAGCATGATATCATTTTTCAACAATATTGTGATCCACAAAGTAATTTTGTCCTATTTCATTAGAGCTGCTCCTTAGATAGAAACATGCATTTAGGTCAACCAATTGGTGCACTAATGGATGTTGATGATGCACTTTCCAGGATTTTCATGGCTATTGTTATTTGAACGTATTTCAGTGTGCTCATTCAGTACACATCAGATCCAATGTCATTTGGATGTGGATATGTTTTGATAATGGCTCTTATTGAATTATGTTACCTAGCCAATATGGATACAAACATCTCAATGGTCTGTGTTTGTGTAATTTTGTGTGAGAGAATAATGTAATAACCCTTAATGGTCTTTGCAAATCTCAAACACCATCCTTATATGCCAGTGAAAGATGGATTGGTTTGTATGATAATAGACAGTTTTCTAGATTTGTTTATACAATCCCAATCCTTCAGGGGTAATATCCTTCAAATCATATCTCCAAATCAAAATATATATTTTCTATTAGATTTTATCTCCGAAATGTAACAAGGAATCTTCCAAAAAAAGAAAAGCGTTTCAACCAGTCACAGTGCATTCGGAAAGTATTCAGACCCCTTACATTTTTTCCACATTTTCTTACGTTACAGCCTTATTCTAAAATTGATTAAATCTTTTTTTCCCTCATCAATCGACACACAATACTCCATAATGACAAAGCGAAAACAGATTTTTAGACATTTTTGCAATTTATATATTAAAAAAACCAAGCCATTAGGTCGAAGGAATTGTCCGTAGAGCCCCGACACAGGATTGTGTTGAGGCACAGATCTGGGGAAGGGTACCAAAACATTTCTGCAGCATTGAAAGTCCCCAAGAACACAGTGGCCTCCATCATTCTTAAATGGAAGAAGTTTGGAACCACCAAGACTCTTCCTAGAGCTGGCCGCCCGGGCAAACTGAGCAATTGGGGGAGAAGGGCCTTGGTCAGGGAGATGACCAAGAACCTGATGGTCACTCTGACAGAGCTCCAGAGTTCCTCTGTGGAGATGGGAGAACCTTCCAGAAGGACAACCATCTCTGCAGCACTCCACCAATCAGGCCTTTATGGTAGAGTGGCCAGACGGAAGCCATTCCCCAGTAAAAGGCACATGACAGCCCTTTTGGAGTTTGCCAAAAAGCACTTAAAGACTCCCAGACCATGAGAAACAATATTCTCTGGTCTGATGAAACCAAGATTGAACTCTTTGGCCTGAATGCCAAGCATCACGTCTGGAGGAAACCTGGCACCATCCCTACAGTGAAGCATGGTGGTGGCAGCATCATGCTGTGGGGATGTTTTTCAGCAGCAGGGACTGGGAGACTAGTCAGGATTGAGGGAAAAATGAACGGAGCAAAGTACAGAGAGAGCGCTCAGGACCTCAGACTGGGGCGAAGGTTCACCTTCCAACAGGACAACGACCCTAAGCACACAGCCAAGACAACACAGGAGTGGCTTCGGGACAAGTCTCTGAATGTCTTTGAGTGGCCCAGCAAGAGCCCGGACTTGAACCCAATCGAACATCTCTGGAGAGACCTGAAAATAGCTGTGCAGTGACGCTCCCCATTCAACCTGACAAAGCTTGAGAGGATCTGCAGAGAAGAATGGGAGAACCTCCCCAAATACAGGTGTGCCAAGCTTGTAGCGTCATACCCAAGAAGACTCGAGGCTGTATTCGCTGCCAAAAGTGCTTCATAAAAATACTGAGTAAAGGGTCTGAATACTTATGTAAAAACCTGTTTTTGCTTTGTCATTATGGGGTATTGTGTGTAGATTGATGAGGATAAAAAAAAAAAAAGATTTTAGAATAAGGCTGTAACGTATCAAAATGTGGAAAACGTGAAGGGGTCGGAATACTTTCCGAATGCACTGTATATCAAAGTACCTTGATGGTGACATTTCTAACAGAAAATAAAACATTTAAAATGTGGAACCTTGTCAATCTCTTTTTTGCACAGTAGCTTTGTTGTAATTTTTTGGCCTCGATACTGTATCTCCAATCTGCCTGGGGGTCGGTGTGAAATGGCTTTCTGATTGCATTGACCAACTCAAGGTCTGTGAGGACATTCAGTGTGTAATTGTGGTGCTAACATCCTGGAAGTTAGCTCTTTGTGCAGGGGCTAGATACAGACCTGGAGGGTTCCTTCTCTGAGATTATGCTCAGCCGAGCTTTAGCTGACACTTTCTGTGGCCAGTCGACACCCTAGCTGAGAAAGCTCCTTTGGGTATAATTACAAACATATTTATCCTTCTCCAATCCAACTAGTGCAGGAATCTCTCTCTATCTCTCTCTCTCTCTCTCTCTCTCTCTCTCTCTCTCTCTCTCTCTCTCTCTCTCTCTCTCTCTCTCTCTCTCTCTCTCTCTCTCTCTCTCTCTCTCTCTCTCTCTCTCTCTCTCTCTCTCTCTCTCTCTCTCTCTCTCTCTCTCTCTCTCTCTGTCGCTCTGTCGCTCTGTTTCTCTCACACACACAAACATACAGAAACACACACACACTTTCCTTCCTTTTTTCGTCCATCATAGGTTGATGACTATGACACGATTCATTGGGATGAGTCTGGGGTACGGTGTGTGTGCAGATGGCTGATGAGACCAATCTGAGCCCGGAACACTGTTTGGCACACTGGACATTATATCTTGTTAGCAGTCTCCTGAGGGACGGCTCTGTTAATACTGGTCTTTCGCTGTTGTCTCTACACCATGGCATTTTTGGTCCTGCTGGTTTCAGAGGTAGTAGCTCCATCCCGGATGAGATTTTGCCAGGTTGGACGATCCTGAGTAAGGCTTTCCCATTACCTTAGATCAATGTTAAAGCTCTTGAGGGAGGCCTTCAGGGTGTCTTTAAAACAGTTATTTGGCCCACCTTGGCTCACTTCCCATTCTTCAGCTCTTCGAAGAAGATCTACTTAGGGAGACTGGTAGCAGGCATCCTGGTCACATGACCCTCCCATCTGAGCTGTGCTTTCATAAGCAGTGTGGGAAAGTTCATCATGTCGGCACGGCTGAAGACTTCAGATTCTGTCCTACCACTTTATCCTTATGAGCTTACTCAAACAGTTCAGGTGAAAATTATTTAGTTTCCTGGCATGGGGTTGGTAGACTGTCCAGGCTTCGCAGCCATAAGTAAGGGTCGGTAGTATGACTTCATGGTACACCTTCAGTTTTGTTGCCAGTTTGATGCCAGTCCTTTCCCACACCGAATCTAGCAGGCTGCCAAAAGCTGCACTAGCCTTGGCGATCCTGATGTTTGTTTCATCATCTAATTGAACAGCACGTGACATTCTGCTACCAAGGTAAGTGCATTTGTCCACAGCTGACAGTTTCTGACCTTTCACAAGATGGTTGGGTCCACGTAAGGATTACCAGGTGCAGGTTGGTACATAACTTCAGTCTTCTTTGTACTGATTGTGAGGCCGAAGTTGTCACAGGAAGATGAAACATGCGAGCCAGCAGCTAGTGCGCAGTCATCTACAAACAAGAGGTCACGGAGAGTCACCTCCTCCGCCTTTGTTTTGGCATGCATCCTCACATTGAACAGCCCCTAATCAAAGCCGTAGATGAAGCGGATCCTAGTGTGGTCGTTTGGGAAGGCATCTTGCAGCATGGCAGAGAACATCATGCTGAACAGGGGTGGTGCTAGAACACAGCCTTGTGTCACTCCGTTTGTAACTGGAAAATGCTCAGAGGACTCTTGGTGAACTTGCACACTAGCCATCATGCCATCATGGAACTGCCGCACCATTGTGATACATTTTTCTGTGCATCCAAACTTTGCCATGATCTTTCAGAGGCCCTTGCGGCTGATGGTGCCAAAAGCCTTTGTCAGGTCGACAAAGGTGAGGTACAGCTCAGAGTTTTGCTCTTGGCATATACACACACACACACACACACAAACAATTGTCAATTCAACTGAGCATTAATGGCATGTATGAAACCACCTGCTGCTGCCAAAGCTATGCAATTACACCAGAAATGACAAATAAAACTGAATTTGTTCATCTGTCAAAACATATTTGGGTAATATACTATTGCTCCAAAGTTGTGTTAAGTTAGCCACCTGGGGGCCAAATAGATGTTTTCAACTTCCAACTAGAGGTCTGTGCGGAACTGATTTCTTTGTCCCAGTCCTGCCCGCTCCTGCTGACTTCTTGTCCGACTCCCACCCGCTCCAGAAAGAACTGGTCCCGAACGCGACCGAAGTCCCGCAAATGTTATTTTAAGCGTATGTGACGCAGCTCGCTTGGCAGCCCCGGTACCAGCAATTTTGCGCCATATACAGAAAAAGGTTAAAAACACCAGAGATTCTCATGTGGCCCATTATATTAGGCTATCTGTATTATTGGGCTATATCAGCCAATTAGCTAGACATAGTTGTTGAAAGAAAGCAGAGTTGGGGCAAAATAGAATAGGTGAGCAGACACTTGCACTTGAGCTACGTTTTGCATAACCTTTAGGAGAGGGACAATTTACAAGTTGTCACGCCCTGCCCTTGAGAGGCCGGTTGTCTTTAGTTGGTTTGGTCAGGGCTTGAGGATCTATGTTAGTATTTCTATGTTTAGGCTCTAGAATTGTATTTCTAGGTTTGGCCGGGTGTGATTCCCAATCAGAGGCAGCTGTCGCTCGTTGTCTCTGATTGGGGATCATACTTAAGTAGCCTGTTTGCCTACCTTAGTTAATAATAATAAGCCATTTAGCAGACGCTTTTATCCAAAGCGACTTACAGTCATGCGTTCATACATTTTTTTTTCTGTATGGGTGGTCCCGGGGATCGAACCCACTACCTTGGCGTTACAAGCACTGTGCTCTACCAGCTGAGCTACATAGGACCAGTTGTGGGATCTTGTTTATGTTCTGTGTTAGGCTTGTATGTGTATAGCCTGAGGACTTCCATTTAAGAATTATTATTTATTTTTATTTTTTGACCTTTATTTAACCAGGTAAGCCAGTTGAGAACAAGTTCTCATTTACAACTGCGACCTGGTCAAGATAAAGCAAAGCAGTGCGATAAAAACAACAACACAGAGTTACATATGGGGTAAAACAAAACATAAAGTCAAAAAATACAACAGAAAATATATATACAGTGTGTGCAAATGTAGCAAGTTATGGACGTAAGGCAATAAATAGGCTATAGTGCAAAATAATTACAATTAGTATTAACACTGGAATGATAGATGTGCAAGAGATTATGTGCAAATAGAGAGACTGGGGTGCAAATGAGCAAAATAAATAACAATATAGGGATGAGGTAGTTGGGTGGGCTAATTTCAGATGGGCTGTGTACAGGTGCAGTGATCGGTAAGGTGCTCTGACAACTGATGCTTAAAGTTAGTGAGGGAGATAAGAGTCTCCAGCTTCAGAGATTTTTGCAATTCGTTCCAGTCATTGGCAGCAGAGAACTGGAAGGAATGGCGGCCAAAGGAGGTGTTGGCTTTGGGGATGACCAGTGAGATATACCTGCTGGAGCGCATACTATGGGTGGGTGTTGCTATGGTGACCAATGAGCTAAGATAAGGCAGGGATTTGCCTAGCAGTGATTTACAGATGGCCTGGAGCCAGTGGGTTTGACGACGAACATGTAATGAGGACCAGCCAACAAGAGCGTACAGGTCACAGTGGTGGGTAGTGTATGGGGCTTTGGAGACAAAACGGATGGCACTGTGATAGGCTACATCCAATTTGCTGAGTAGAGTGTTGGAGGCTATTTTGTAAATGACATCGCCGAAGTCAAGGATTGGTAGGATAGTCCGTTTTACGAGGGCATGTTTGGCAGCATGAGTGAAGGAGGCTTTGTTGCGAAATAGGAAGCCGATTCTGGATTTAACTTTGGATTGGAGATTCTTAATGTGAGTCTGGAAGGAGAGTTTACAGTCTAACCAGACACCTAGGTATTTGTAGTTGTCCACATACTCTAGGTCAGACCCGTCGAGAGTAGTGATTCTAGTCGGGTGGGCGGGTGCCAGCAGCGTTCGATTGAAGAGCATGCATTTAGTTTTACTAGTGTTTAAGAGCAGTTGGAGGCTACTGAAGGAGTGTTGTATGGCATTGAAGCTCGTTTGGAGGTTTGTTAACACAGTGTCCAATGAAGGGCCAGATGTATACAACATGGTGTCGTCTGCATAGAGGTGGATCTGAGAGTCACCAGCAGCAAGAGCGACATCATTGATATACACAGAGAAAAGAGTCGGCCCAAGAATTGAACCCTGTGGCACCCCCATAGAGACTGCCATAGGTCCAGACAACAGGCCCTCCGATTTGACACATTGAAAAGTAGTTGGTGAACCAGGCGAGGCAGTCATTTGAGAAACCAAGGCTATTTAGTCTGCCAATAAGAATGCGGTGGTTGACAGAGTCGAAAGCCTTGGCCAGGTCGATGAAGACGGCTGCACAGTACTGTCTATTATCGATCGCGGTTATAATATCGTTTAGGACCTTGAGCGTGGCTGAAGTGCACCCATGACCAGCTCGGAAACCGGATTGCATAGCGGAGAAGTTACGGTGGGATTCGAAATGGTCGGTGATCTGTTTGTTAACTTGGCTTTCAAAAACTTTCGAAAGGCAGGGCAGGATGGATATAGGTCTGTAACAGTTTGGATCTAGAGTGTCACCCCCTTTGAAGAGGGGGATGAGCGCGGCAGCTTTCCAATCTCTGGGGATCTCAGATGTTACGAAAGAGAGGTTGAACAGGCTAGTAATAGGGGTTGCGACAATTTCGGCGGCTAGTTTTAGAAAGAAAGGGTCCAGATTGTCTAGCCCAGCTGATTTGTAGGGGTCCAGATTGTGCAGCTCTTTCAGAACATCAGCTGTCTGAATTTGTGTGAAGGAGAAGCGGGGGGGGACATGGAGCAAGTTGCAGCGGAGGGTGCAGAGCTGGTGGCCGTGGTAGTGGTAGCCAGGTGGAACTTATGGCCAGCCGTAGCAAAATGCTTGTTGAAATTCTCGATTATTGTAGATTTATCGGTGGTGATAGTGTTTCCTAGCCTCAGTGCAGTTGGCAGCTGGGAGGAAGTGCTCTTATTCTCCATGGACTTTACAGTGTCACAAAACTTTTTGGAGTTAGTGCTACAGGATGCAAATTTCTGTTTGAAAAATGTAGCCTTTGCTTTCCTAACTGCTTGTGTATATTGGTTCCTAACTTCCCTGAAAAGTTGCATATCGCGGGGGCTATTTGATGCTAATGCAGTACGCCACAGGATGTTTTTGTGCTGGTCAAGGGCAGTCAAGTCTGAGGAGAACCAGGGGCTATATCTGTTCTTAGTTTTGTATTTTTTGAATGGGGCATGTTTATTTAAGATTGAGTTGAAATTACTTTTAAAGAACAACCAGGCATCCTCTACTGACGGAATGAGATCTATATCCGTCCAGGATACCTGGGCCAGGTCAATTAGGAAGGCCTGCTCGCTAAAGTGCTTTAGGGAGCGTTTGACAGTGATGAGGGGTGGTCGTTTGACCTCGGACCCGTTACGGACACAGGCAATAAGGCAGTGATCGCTGAGATCCTGGTTGAAGACAGCGGAGGTGTATTTAGAGGGTAAGTTAGTCAGGATGATATCTGTGAGGGTACCCATGTTTACGGATTTAGGGTTGTACCTGGTAGGTTCGTTGATAATTTGTGTGAGATTGAGGGCATCTAGTTTGGATTGTAGGATGGCCGGGGTGTTAAGCATATCCCAATTTAGGTCACCAAGCAGTACGAACTCTGATGATAAATGGGGGGCAATCAATTCACATATGGTGTCCATGGCACAGCTGGGGGCTGAGGGGGGTCTGTAGCAAGCGGCAACAGTGAGAGACTTATTTCTGGAAAGGTGGATTTTTAGAAGTAGAAGCTCAAACTGTTTGGGCACAGACCTGGATAGTATGATAGAGCTCTGCAGGCTATCTCTACAGTAGATTGCAACTCCACCCCCTTTGGCAGTTCTATCTAGACGGAAAAAGTTATAGTTGGGGATGGAAATTTCTGAATTTTTGGTGGCCTTCCTAAGCCAGGATTCAGACACTGCTAGAACATCAGGGTTGGCGGAGTGTGCTAACGCAGTGAATAACTCAAACTTAGGAAGGAGACTTCTGATATTAACATGCAAGAAACCAAGGCTTTTACGGTTACAGAAGTCGTAATTGTATGTGTGGGGTACAGAGATGAGGTCGTCATTAAAACATAATGTTAAACACTATTATTGCACACAGAGTGAGTCCATGCAACTTATTATGTGACTTGTTAAGCACATTTATACTCCTGAACTTGTTTAGGCTTGCCTGTGCTTAGCTCTATTCCGTTCATTTTGATCCCAAAAAACTCCCTAGTGTATTCAAAGGGGTTGGATACTTATTGACTCAAGACATTTCAGCTTTTCATTTTTTATTAATTTGTAAGAATTTCTAAAAACATAATTCAACTTTGACATTATGGGATATTGTGTGTAGGCCAGTGACACATTGTGTGTAGGCCAGTGACATTCAGGCTGTAATACAACAAAATGTGGAAAAAGTCAAAAGGAGTGAATAGTTTCTGAAGGCACTGTAAGTGTCATTATTACAGCAGTCAAAAATAGCCCTTAATGTCAGTTATTGGACACATTATTTGTGGCCTCGCTCGTGCTTACAGTATGGTGTGCGTTTTCACGCAATGGCATCAGTTGGATCTCATATCCCTTGTCATAACAGTCGACACAAATCTTTGTCACTTTTGCTTGCAACACTCCCCACAAAAAAGTTGCTTGCAGATGAAACGGTTCTGTTCGGACTGCATCTGCCCACCTGACAGTTTCTCCTTGCTGGGAGCTGTGCGTAATTTGGCTCGCGCAATGGCTGGAGTAGAATCTTTACTGCTGCCTTGGCCCTCCTATATCTCTCACGTAGCCCCTGTGCCAGACTGAAGTATCTCCTGCTCATGGTGTTGTTCATGCACTGCTTGAACAACATGTGTGTGTTGATAGCAGCCATGTCAAGCATGTTGTAGAAGACAGCAACAGGCCAGCCGTGAGTTCCTCCTTCCACTGAATATAGCCATGCCATCTGAACAATACAGCCGTGCCATCTGAAGCATCCACACCGACTTATGGAGTAGAATAGTCGATAATGTTAGGATTATTTTCCCATAGGAAAAACAATGTGTGATACAGAAGAGCATAATGCATTGCATAAATGTATCTAGTCTATATATGGGTGATGTGTATTATGTAATGTTGACATACATACCTTTGTTGGGTTGTAGTGTGTAATAGTCTTCGGTTTTCTCTTTATTGTGTCCCCGTCGATGGCAACTGTAGGATGCATGACACAAACTTTCTTTCTTACCTTGCATTGGTAAAGTGTGTGTGTGGAGTATAGCTGCTGTGTAGGGGCTTTATTTTGTGCAGAGGGATGGAGCTCCGGTCTCGCTTTGTTCATGGTGCCTACCAAGCTTGTTTTCAATGCATTGTTCGCTTCCTTTTACTCATCAACTCACCCATTCTCCCCCTTTCTCCCTCATCATACTTTACTTCATTTATTTAATCTGTTGTTATATGTATGAAATTAGTTTTGGTATAGTTTAGGTTCAGTTTCGAGGCAATTATCAGGGTGATTATCAACTGGGCATGGCACCTTCAACTGTCGGGAGGAGGGGCAACGGGGGAAAACCATTCAACAAATGACATGCCCTCCTAAAACTGGTTATAAAGGCGGTTCTGTTTGTGATATTAAGATTCTAACAATGACAGTGTGTTAAATAGACTTTGGGGGACATGACTTTAAAAATGGCAGAGTAATAAAAAATGTAAATTTGTTTTGCGTCATTATGACGTTCTCTGCCTTTCTAGTGTTAATGCCATAGAAAACGCATACAAAAAGGAAAGACAATCGTTTCGACAATCTGCAGGACAAAAAAAAATAATGAATCCCAAAGTTGTCAGTCTGACCGCCTGCTCCCGCCGCAGCATGAAAAATGCAGACTGCACCGCAATGATCTCTGTCATTGCTCTCTACATCCAACCATAACTAACTCTATACTCTCTATGTAGCTCAGTGGTGGAGAAAAATAAGAACAATGAAAACATACAGCGAATTGTGTAACAGGGTTGTAGCCTTGAACATGGGTTCCAAATATCTAAACTTCCTGTTTATATATTGCATTGCTGTGTGTACACAGTACCTGTTTTCCCTTCATCAATCACCCTATTTTATTCTTCACCCTTAGAAGCATTCAATGACCTGTTACCCTTTCCCATTTCATTTGCTCTGTTTCAATACAGCACATATAAATGAATCCCCTTAGATGGTTTAAATCGCACTGCTGCGAAGGACAATGTGGAATGTTTAGATAAAGGGAGCAGTGGTGAAATGAACTTGAAAGATCTGTGGCATTATCCAACATTGAATTAGCCACCTGGGCCCCCGATGCTCAGGGACACATCATTTCCCACCCAGTTAAATATCATCACTGATACCTATGATAGCAGGTTGCTATGGAAATGACCAAAACAGCTAATGCACCATGTCTGGAACCAACATGGCCCTGAACAGATTCTACCCCCAAGCCATAAGACTGCTAAATAGTTAACCAAATAGCTACCTAGACTATCTGCATTGACCCTTTTTGCACTAAGTATTTTATCATCATATACGCTTCAGTTTCTGTTTATTGTTGCCTAGTCACTTTACCCCTACCTACACTGAATACAAATATAAATGCAACATGCAACAATTTCAAAGATTTTACTGAATTACAGTTCATATAAAGAAATCAGTCAAATGAAATAAATTAATTAGGCACTAATCTATGGATTTCACATGACTGGGAATGGAGATATGCATCTGTTGGTCACAGATACACTATATATACAAAAGTATGTGGACACCCCTTCAAATTAATGTATTCCACTATTTCAGACACACCCGTTGCTGACAGGTGTATAGAATCGAGCACAAATCCATGCAGTCTCCATAGATAAACATTGGCAGTAGAATGGCCTTTCCGAAGAGCTCAGTGGCTTCCAACGTGGCACCGTCATAGGATGCCACCTTTCCAACAAGTCAGTTTGTAAAATTTCTGCCCTGCTAGAGCTGCCCCGGTCAACGGTAAGTGCTGTTATTGTAAAGTGGAAACATCTAGGAGCAACAATGGCTCATTCACGAAGTGGTAGGCTCACAGAACAGGACCGGCAAGTGCTGAAGCGCGCAGCACAAAGAAATTGTTGCAACACTCACTACTGAGTTCCAAACTGCCTCTGGAAGCAAAGTCAGCACAATAACTGTTCGTCGGGAGATTCATGAAATGGGTTTCCAAGGCCGTGCAGCCACACACAAGCCAGAGATCACCATGCTCAATGCCACGTGTCGGCTGGAGTGGTGTAAAGCTCGCCGCTATTGAACTCTGGAAAAGTGGAAACGCGTTCTCTGGAATGATGAATCACGCACGCTTCACCATTTGCCAGTCCGACAGACAAATCTGGGTTTGACGGATGGCAGGAGAATGCTACCTGCCTGAATGCATAGTGCCAACTGTAAAGATTGGTGGAGGAGGAATAATGGTCTGGGGCTATTTTTCATGGTTCGGGCTAGGCCCCTTAGTTCCAATGAAGGAAAATCTTAACGCTACAGCATAAAATGACATTCTAGACGATTCTGTGCTTCCAAATTTGTGGCAACAGTTTGGGGAAGGCTGTTTCCTGTTTCAGCATGGCAATGCCCCCATGCACAAAGCGAAGTCCATACAGAAATGGTTTGTTGAGATCGGTGTGGAAGAACTTGACTGGCCTGTGCAGAGCCCTGACCTCAACCCCATTGAACACCTTTGGGATGAATTGGAACGCCGACTGCGAGCCAGGCCTAATTGCCCAACATCAGTGCCCGAACTCACTAATGCTCTTGTGGCTGAATGGAAGCAAGTCCCCGCAGCAATGTTCCAATATCTAGTGGAAACCTTCCAAGAAGAGTGGAGGCTGTTATAGCAGCAAAGGGGGGACAAACTCCATATTAATGCCCATGATTTTGGAATGAGATGTTCAACGAGCAGGTGTCCACATACTTTTGGTCGTGTAGTGTACCTTACAAAAAAGGTAGGAGTGTGGATCAGAAAAGCAGTCAGTATCTGGTGTGGCCACCATCTGAAAATGTAGCTAGCTAGACTCTCTTACTGGTATACATGGATGAATGCTTCTACCGCTCTGTCACGGATGCCATGGTTGCCCTTAGTTTGAAGAAGTAATCCGGAGACAGGTGTTTATTACAACAGCCTTCTTCTGTGTGTTTTCTTTTCGACTCCCTCCTCATTATTTGCAATCAAACGCCAGAATTTTCTCCATCTCCTCAGCTGTCATACTCTGCTTCCACCGGGCATTCCACCTATTTTCAAAACTCGGTCCTCCAGAAAGTGAAGAGCATTTGCAACACTTATGCAGTTCTTCATGATATCTTTCAAAAAAGCAGCGTTAGAAAGTATTAGCTACACATACTGAGCAGCTAATTTTATAGACAGAAGCATGTTACATGGTAGTCCAATCCAAACTCATCTCTCGGCATGTCCAGCCCATCCATTATCTCAGCCAATCATGGCTAGCGGGAAGGTTCCTGTCTTTTTCCGGTTATTAAACCAAGTAGGCTCGTAATTTAACCATTTTTGTTAGTATTTACACATGGCATACAAGTTTGTTATTAAGGCACATGAAAGTTCACATGTTCCAGAAGGTATTTCCACCCAAAAACGCATTATGATAAAAAAATATTTGTTTACATTCAAATGCCTCTCCTGTGAAGTAGTGACACGCAACATACGCCTATTTTCTTGAAATGAGTCACAAATGAACATTACATTCTCTGTCAACAGCTCTGGTGGACATTCCTGCAGTCAACATGCCAATTGCATGCTCCCTCAAAACTTGAGACATCTGTGACATTGTGTTTTGTGACAAACACATTTTAGAGTGGCCTTTTATTGTCCCCAGCACAAGGTGCACCTGTGTAATGATCATACTGTTTAATCAGCTTGTTGATATGCCACATCTGTCAGGTGGATTGTTATCTTAGCAATGTAGAAACACTCACTAGAGAAATAAGCTCATAAACTCGGTACTGGTACCCCATGTATATAGAGCCAAGTTGTATATTTATTCCTCATGTTATAATTTTTTATACTCTGAATTGTTGGTAAGTAAGCATTTCAATGTTTGCCTACACCTGTTATTTACGAAGCATGTTACAAATAAAATTTGATTTGATAGATGGATCAGATCAGGTATTTATCATCAAACACCAGGAAAATGGTTTAAGAAAGATAAGGCAAACACACAGTGTAGCAAAACATAATTAAAGCTATATAATGTAGCTATGTGTAATCATCCACTGGGTCAATCAATCTTTTGACATAGCCATCTTGAGAGATTTGAGATGTTGGAGATATGCAAGGCTGCTGCAGTATGACACTGGCTTGTCAATGGGCTATTCAGTGAGTATTGCATCTTTGTGGGGTACCACAAAGAAGGAATGCTCAAGAACATATAATTCAATGCCAATTTAGTTTGTAATTTCACCCCAGGGAGCTATCTCAGCTAGGGTGGCGTCTGGCCACAGAGAGTGTCAGCTAAGGCTTGGCTGAGCACAATCTCAGAGGAAGAACCCTCCAGGTCTGTATCTAGCCCCTGCACGAAGAGCTAACTCCCAGACTGTTAGCGCCACTCTTACACATTGGATTTCCTCATAGTCACAGACCTTGAATTGGTCAATTGCAATCAGACAACCAACCCACCAACAGCAGTTGTGTAGTCATATACAGTGAGGGAAAAAAGTATTTTATCCACTGCTGATTTTGTACGTTTACCCACTGACAAAGACATGATCAGTCTATAATTTTAATGGTATGTTTATTTGAACAGTGAGAGACAGAATAACAACAAAAAAATCCAGAAAAACGCATGTCAAAAATGTTATGAATTTATTTGCATTTTAATGAGGGTAATAAGTATTTGACCCCTCTGCAAAACATGACTTAGTACTTGGTGGCAAAACCCTTGTTGGCAATCACAGAGGTCAGATGTTTCTTGTAGTTGGCCATCAGGTTTGCACACATCTCAGGAGGGATTTTGTTCCACTCCTCTTTGCAGATCTTCTCCAAGTCATTAAGGTTTCGAGGCTGACATTTGGCAACTCGAACCTTCAGCTCCCTCCACAGATTTTCTATGGGATTAAGGTCTGGAGACTGGCTAGGCCACTCCAGAACCTTAATGTGCTTCTTCTTGAGCCACTCCTTTGTTGCCTTGACCGTGTGTTTTGGGTCATTGTCATGCTGGAATACCCATCCACGACCCATTTTCAATGCCCTGGCTGAGGGAAGGAGGTTCTCACCCAAGATTTGATGGTACATGGCCCCGTCCATCGTCCCTTTGATGCGGTGAAGTTGTCCTGTCCCCTTAGCAGAAAAACTCCCCCAAAGCATAATGTTTCCACCTCCATGTTTGACGGTGGGGATGGTGTTCTTGGGGTCATAGGCAGCATTCCTCCTCCTCCAAACACGGCGAGTTGAGTTGATGCCAAAGAGCTCCATTTTGGTCTCATCTGACCACAACATTTTCACCCAGTTCTCCTCTGAATCATTCAGATGTTCATTGACAAGATCCTCCCGTGTAGTTCTGGGCTGATTCCTCACCGTTCTCATGATCATTGCAACTCCACGAGGTGAGATCTTACATGGAGCCCCAGGCCGAGGGAGATTGACAGGTCTTTTGTGTTTCTTCCATCTGCGAATAATCGCACCAACTGTTGTCAACTTCTCACCAAGCTGCTTGGCAATGGTCTTGTAGCCCATTCCAGCCTTGTGTAGGTCTACAATCTTCTCCCTGACATCCTTGGAGAGCTCTTTGGTCTTGGCCATGGTGGAGAGTTTGGAATCTGATTGATTGATTGCTTCTGTGGACAGGTGTCTTTTATACAGGTAACAAGCTGAGATTAGGAGCACTCCCTTTAAGAGTGTGCTCCTAATCTCAGCTCGTTACCTGTATAAAAGACACCTGGAAGCCAGAAATCTTTCTGATTGAGAGGGGGTCAAATACTTATTTCCCTCATTAAAATGGAAATCAATTTATAACATTTTTGACATGCGTTTTTCTAGATTTTTGTGTTGTTATTCTGTCTCTCACTGTTCATATAAACCTACCATTAAAATTATAGACTGATAATTTCTTTGTCAGTGGGCAAACGTACAAAATCAGCAGGGGATCAAATACTTTTTTCCCTCACTGTAGTGTGTGTGCAGAGAATGTGTGCAGAAACTTTCAGTGTTCTGGGTTGTCCCTATGCTGACTACAATAATGCAAATAATAAAAATTAAAAAAAATAGAGCACAAACTACATTTTCAATGTTTACTGAAAACTATTGGGTTGACAGTGATGCTCAATTACCAGGTATTTACTAATACATTTGTTGCAGTTAGTTACCATTTGTTATTTGAAATAATAGAAATTACCCTTTGTTCCTACATAATGTCCAATGAAATACCAGATGAATAGGGTAATAGTACCGTAGAATACATTTCTACCCGTATTCTCATAAAATGCCCAGTTTAGATGAAATGCTGTTAAATAACTGCTTTGTTCTGCCTGTGAATGTAGTTGCATTGATTCAGCTGCAAGGCTGAGGACCTCTTACAAACATTTCTCTGAGATATTATGGGCTGCAGAAGGTTAAGCCTTAATTGAAGAGGGCCTTGTGGACCTCCTGAACGTTTAGCCTCAAAGGCTAAAGGCTATCTTAACAGTGGAGGTTATGCTGATATTTATGATGATCAAATCAAATCAAATGTTATTTGCCACATACAATACAACTGTCACGCCCTGACTCAGAGGACGCTTATATGTTGAGTCAGGGTGTGTATATTCCTTGTTGTGATGTTCTATGTTGTATTTTCTATGTTTAGATCTAGTATGTCTAGATCTATGTTGGCCGGTGTGGTTCCCAATCAGAGGCAGCTGTCGCTCGTTGTCTCTGATTGGGGACCATACTTAGGCAGCCTATTGGCACTAGTGGGTTGTGGGATCTTGTTCCGTGTTGAGGTATGTTGTTTGTGTACCTTGGACTTCACGTTTCGTTTGTTGTTTTGTAGTTGTTTATTCGGTTCAAATAAACATGTATGCATATCACGCTGCGCCTTGGTCTGACCCGTCCGTCAACGAACGTGACAGAAGATCCCACCAAACGAGGACCAAGCAGCGTGCCCAGGAAGAGCGAATAGCCATGTCACAGGTGGGCAAATGGTGGTCATGGGAGGAGATATTTGCGGGGAAAGGGCCATGGGCAAAGGTAGATGCCCAGGCAGGAGAGGAGAAACGGCGCCAACCGTGCCGAAGACGGAGACCCGAGAGGCAACCCCAAGAAAACATTTTTGGGGGGGGGCACACGGGGTGGATGACGAGGCTACAGGAGACTAAAAGGGAGAAGGAAAGTGTAGAGGCACGGCGAGAGGAGCTGGTTAGGCAGCAGAAGGAGTGCGCAAGTGGTGCGTGTCGCCAGTCCGGTCCGGCCCGTTCCTGCTCCTCGCACTAAACCAGTGGGGGCGCGTCGCCAGCCCGGTCCGGCCTGTTCCTGTTCCTCGCACCAAGCCAGTGGTGCACGTCGCCAGCCCGGCCTGTTCCTGTCCCTCGCACCAAGCCAGTGGTGCGTGTGTCCAGTCCGGCACGGCCCGTGCCTGTTCCACCGGTGCCTGATTCGGCACCGGTCAGTTGCTCTACTCCGGAGCCAGAGCAGTCCGCTCCACCGGTGCCCAGTTCAGCTCCAGTCAGCGGCTCCACTCCGGAGCCAGAGCAGTCCGCTCCACCGGTGCCTGATCCAGCTCCGGTCAGCTGCTCCACTCCGGAGCCAGAGCAGTCCGCTCCACCGGGGTCGAGTCCAGATCCGGTCAGCGGCTCCACTCCGGAGCCAGAGCAGTCCGCTCCACCGGTGCCTGATCTAGCTCCGGTCAGCTGCTCCACTCCGGAGCCAGAGCAGTCCGCTCCACCGGGGTCCAGTCCAGATCCGGTCAGCGGCTCCACTCCGGAGCCAGAGCAGTCCGCTCCACCGGTGCCTGATCCAGCTCCGGTCAGCTGCTCCACTCCGGAGCCAGAGCAGTCCGCTCCACCAGGGTCCAGTCCAGATCCGGTCAGCGGCTCAACTCCGGAGCCAGAGCAGTCCGCTCCACCGGTGCCTGATCCAGCTCCGGTCAGCGGCTCCACTCCGGAGCCAGAGCAGTCCGCTCCACTGGGTCCAGTCCAGATCCGGTCAGCGGCTCCACTCCGGAGCCAGAGCAGTCCACTCCACCGGTGCCCGGTCCAGCTCCAGTCAGCGGTTCCAGTCCAGACCCAGACGTCCAGTCAGCGGTTCCAGTCCAGACCCAGCCCCTCTCCAGGTTCGGGGTCTCCCACACCAGGTTCCAGACAGGGCTTGGAGTATAGTGGCCGGTGTGGTTCCCAATCAGAGGCAGCTGTCGCTCGTTGTCTCTGATTGGGGACCGTATTTAGGCAGCCTATTGGCACTAGTGGGTTGTGGGATCTTGTTCCGTGTTGAGGTATGTTGTTTGTGTACCTTGGACTTCACGTTTCGTTTGTTGTTTTGTAGTTGTTTATTCAGTTCAAATAAACATGTATGCATATCACGCTGCGCCTTGGTCTGACCCGTCCGTCAACTAACGTGACAACAACAGTGAAATGCTTACTTACAAGCCCTTAACCAACAATGCAGTTTTAAGAAAAAAAAGTTAAGTAAAAAAGTGATAAGTAAAAAACATGTTTATGTCAAATAAAATAACAGTAGGCAGGCTATATACAGGGGGTACCGGTACAGAGTCAATGTGCGTGGGCACAGGTTAGATAATATGCACACGTATGCCTACATAATGCACATAATTTCAACTTGAATAATTGATCATTCATGTTAGTTTACTCTTATTAAAGACATTCCTCCTATGTTTTCTTCTCACCTCAAACCACCTTAGTCCTTGCATATGTTGGTATATCAACACAATAGAACTCAGTCTTGGATATTGCATCTTTCTGTGATGTTTATTGCAAATATATCTCATGCATCTTTCTCACATGAGATACAGTACATTGTTTGAGTTGTTTGATGTCCGATCTCATCAAGCTTTTTGATCCTCTTTGATCTTAGAAAATTCTAGCATTGTAGATAGTGTCAAAATTGTGTTATTTGTTTAGGGGGGCAGTCTTGTCTTATTTCTCCATCCCTTTCTCCCACCTCAATTCTGTGCTCTGTTACTCCCTTGATTGTCTCGTTCTTCATCTGTCAGAGCTCAATCTGTCTGTTTGAGGTAACAGACTGGGATGGATGCTAATCACTCTGGCCAGGCTGCCTCACAGACAGAGCCCAGGCAAGGCTCCCACTCCACACTATGAATAAATGAGTCTCTTCTCATTGCTGGTCGATCATACCCATTAGGTGTAGGTTACCCTGTTATTCAGATTGATGGCTGCCAATGTGAAATATGCATGTCCAAGACCTGAGGCCAGCTGTTGGCTCGCACAGGGCTTTAGCTCAAAGTGTTAATGCTGTCTTCTTTGGTGGTCTGGATGTGGTGCGTTTACGACCAGGGTTGGATTTCCGGCCTGTACAATGTGTACAAATACTCTCCAATAGATTAAACTTGGCAGGTTAAAGCAGTATGGTGCTAAGCCACTCTTTCCCTTCTGGTCCCTCTATGATGTTAAAAGAGTGTTGAGTTGAATTGAGTTTCTACCATATTGCTTTCACTCATTCTGCCTTTTCAGATCAATGCTTATAAACAAAAGGGAATGGAAGGAATATTTTGAGCAGTAATGGGAAACAAGCCATCTTGTGTGCTTGGCTGCATGTTACAGATGGTTTGTTAGTTCGTTTTGATGCTACTAATTTATTGTTTGAGCACATTTTTAGCAATTGTTTGAGTTTTGTTACTTGCAATAATGATTTGATACAGATTTGGAATCTACTTGATTGAGTGGTCTGTCAATCGTGAGTGAACGGTCTGTCAGAATTGGCTCATCTTCACAAATTAAAGTCAAATTCTGTGAGCTTTTTTACTTGTTGGCTTGCCAGCTAAACTCATGATTCTTTCAATTTCTTTTGGAGCTAACAATATTTGCAATCTAAAATATTGATGTAAATATTTTGATGGCACATATTTATTGTCGTCAAACTGATTAAAATCTTGTTTTGGCTAGTGTTGTCTCTGTAAAGGAATAATGAGATGTGTGCTTGCTTTGTGGTCTGCAACTAATCATGCATTTTGACAACATCATGCATAGAAAGCAAGTTCATTATCCTGAACACTAAACCATGATGTGAATTACAGTGGGGAGAACAAGTATTTGATACACTGTCGATTTTGCAGGTTTTCCTACTTACAAAGCATGTAGAGGTCTGTAATTTTTATCATAGGTACACTTCAACTGTGAGAGACGGAATCTAAAACAAAAATCCAGAAAATCACATTGTATGATTTTTAAGTAATTCATTTGCATTTTATTGCATGACATAAGTATTTGATACATCAGAAAAGCAGAATTTAATATTTGGTACAGAAACCTTTGTTTGCAATTACAGAGATCATACGTTTCCTGTAGGTCTTGACCCGGTTTGCACACATTGCAGCAGGGATTTTGGCCCACTCCTCCATACAGACCTTCTCCAGATCCTTCAGGTTTCGGGGCTGTCGCTGGGCAATACGGACTTTCAGCTCCCTCCAAAGATGTTCTATTGGGTTCAGGTCTGGAGACTGGCTAGGCCACTCCAGGACCTTGAGATGCTTCTTACGGAGCCACTCCTTAGTTGCCCTGGCTGTGTGTTTTGGGTCGTTGTCATGCTGGAAGACACAGCCACGACCCATCTTCAATGCTCTTACTGAGGGAAGGAGGTTGTTGGCCAAGATCCCGGGATACTTGGCCCCATCCATCCTCCCCTCAATACGGTGCAGTCGTCCTGTCCCCTTTGCAGAAAAGCATCCCCAAAGAATGATGTTTCCACCTCCATGCTTCACGGTTGGGATGGTGTTCTTGGGGTTGTACTCATCCTTCTTCTTCCTCCAAACACGGCGAGTGGAGTTTAGACCAAAAAGCTATATTTTTGTCTCATCAGACCACATGACCGTCTCCCATTCCTCCTCTGGATCATCCAGATGGTCATTGGCAAACTTCAGACGGGCCTGGACATGCGCTGGCTTGAGCAGGGAGACCTTGCATGCGCTGCAGGATTTTAATCCATGACGGCGTAGTGTGTTACTAATGGTTTTCTTTGAGACTGTGGTCCCAGCTCTCTTCAGGTCATTGACCAGGTCCTGCCGTGTAGTTCTGGGCTGATCCCTCACCTTCCTCATGATCATTGATGCCCCACGAGGTGAGATCTTGCATGGAGCCCCAGACCGAGGGTGATTGACCATCATCTTGAACTTCTTCCATTTTCTAATAATTGCGCCAACAGTTGTTGCCTTCTCACCAAGCTGCTTGCCTATTGTCCTGTAGCCCATCCCAGCTTTGTGCAGGTCTACAATTGTATCCCTGATGTCCTTACACTGCTCTCTGGTCTTGGCCATTGTGGATAGGTTGGAGTCTGTTTGATTGAGTGTGTGGACAGGTGTCTTTTATACAGGTAACGAGTTCAAACAGGTGCAGTTAATACAGGTAATGAGTGGAGAAAAGGAGGGCTTCTTAAAGAAAAACTAACAGGTCTGTGAGAGCCGGAATTCATACTGGTTGGTAGGTGATCAAATACCTATGTCATGCAATAAAATGCAAATTAATTACTTAAAAATCATACAATGTGATTTTCTGGATTTTTGTTTTAGATTCCGTCTCTCACAGTTGAAGTGTACCTATGATAAAAATTACAGATCTCTACACGCTTTGTAAGTAGGAAAATCGGCAGTGTATCAAATACTTGTTCTCCCCACTGTATATTTGATCAATGGCAATGTTTTGTTGAAACCCTACACCAGTTCTAGGTTATCAAATCAATTAAAGTAGTGAGCTATAGAATTAAGCTGTTGGCTAATGAGAACCTAGGCTAAGAAATATTGCAGGCAATTAAATATTGCTGCAAAATGAGTCATATGTCAATTGCTGAAGGAGTGAGTTAACCATCTAAAATGAGGACTGCTCACTTGAACCATTAGTCCTCAAGAAAATGATGCTGCCTAGTGAAGTTACACAGTTGGTGCTGCTATACACATTCTGCATGGCCTTGATTCAGAACATGGACACAATGTATAAATTATTACATTCTTACTTATTCAGCTGGTCTAGCTTTCAGTGAAACTCAATGTCCTGAAACTGAGGACTATTATATTCTACACTTGACTTCTGCACTCATTCAGTGGATTTATTCTGGGTGGATAAGCTGCACAGTTATTTGTCCCTGTCTGTTTTTCTTAGTGGCCTTGGTGTCTAAAAGTCTGTGATAGATATGACTTCACCTTGACTGTCAAAGGAAATGCCAATGTTTATTTGTCACAGTATGCAGTGTACCATGCAGTAACTTCGGCAATGGGCCAAACAGATGACCCAGAGTCCCTGTTTGTTTGAACATCTTTTTCAGCTCCCTCTATCAATCCCTCCATCTAATGTACGTATGTTTCCTTCCATGAGAATTCTGGTCTTATTTCGACCCAAATGTCTTGTTGCTTTTTGTCTTAATGCATATTGCTCAGTCATCTCAAGTCTTTGATCATTTTTTAAAAATAAGTTAGCTTTTTTACAACCAAATCTCTATTTTTGATGTATATGGCATCCAGTTGGGCCACCACGAGCTGCCAGAACAGCTTCAATGTGCCTTGGCATAGATTCTACAAGTTTCTGGAAATTCCTGTGTGGAAGGACCTGCTTTCTATATACTTTGTATTCTTCATTTACTCAAGTGTTTCCTTTATTTTGGCAGTTACCTGTAGAATGGACGGAGATGTATCGCTTGAGTTGCAACAAAATGGAATATAACTTTGCGGATAAAGTTCAGAATGACACAATTTCATGTGTACAACATCTAAAGAGCCCCCGTACTGCACAACTAGGATGAAAAAAAAATATATTTAGATTTGGTTGTAAAAACGCCAAATATTCCTTTATGATATGCAGGCTCTTTTCCATACGCTTTTTATTTTAATTTAAAACATGACTCTGTTTGGGAAATACATACATTATTGATTAACAAATCTAAAAACTTCAAGCAATTGTCCAAAGCAGCACTTTGAATAGATGCGTGATTGATTTACTATTTATCAAGTTATCCATGTTTCTGTTTGCCTTAGCACTGTATTATGCATAATATGCCCCATAGAGCCAAATGTTCTGCAGAAATACAGTTCTAGTAGTACCTGCATGGTGAACAGTGGTGACAGTGATTGATATACACATTTAAATAGCTGCTCACTTCAAAAGTCTGGGTCCCAAATAGATCTCTTGGACAGCATATGACCTTCTCAAAACTGAAGGGCACACTTTATGTTGGATTTTCCCGATGTTTTGATATACTGTTTACTAGCCACTTCAGCTTCGAAGGTATTGTGTTACACCAAATAAACAAGACATAGGCAAGGTTATCTTGTATGTTATATCTGTCAGTGACAAATGCACTGTAAGGTTTACTCCTGGTGGCAAAATGGCTCTTTCAGTGTTTTATTTTCCTGTTTTTGACCTTGTGTTGTCTTGCAGTAAGCACAATATATTCCACTAGTTAAACTGATACATAAAAACCACTGTCTGAGATATTGATTAGTAAAATCTGCTAAGGCAAGTAAAGATGTTAAGGCCTTGAACTAAGTTGTGCTTTGTCCAGCCTCACATCTACCATCCCCTTTGATATTTCAAGGATTATATTAGGGCTCAAGTGCCTTGTATTTTGAAGCTAGCCTTCAAATCAAGACAAGTTGAAAATCACCTGAAGTTGTGTTTTCTCACACAGTTCACTGTAAGGCCACGCTCTGTCAAAGCTAGCCTGCTTACTGACTGAAAAAAGATAACCCCAATGCAGATTGAGTTGGCCGGTTGCCTGTCCTTATACTAAACTTTAAAGTTGGTGTAGGACCTGTAGGCCTTGTGACGTCACGAGAGGCTACACAGCTTTCAGCGGGATTGCTCAAGTAGTGCAAGGAGACAAGGTTCAAACAAAACAAGGATTTTATTATAGGTCTTGGGAAATTAACGAAAATATAACAAAATTCTGTTCTCTTGTGGCTCTTTAAGGGTTAACAGTTCAGGGATGTCTCTTCCACATCCAAAATCATAATTCTCACTCGCTCAGATAACTTTTCCCCAGCCTTACTGTAGTCCACGTTGCAGCTAGTGGCCAACCCAGCAAAAAGTCCTTCCAAATGTCTCTCACGTATTTCCACAGGTGCATATATCCAAAGGTGAGTATTTCCCAAAGGTAAGTATCTCCAAATCCTTATATTCCTCATGGAAGTGGACGTGCAGCACTCTTGTCCTCCAGAGAGCCCAGGTTGGAGACTGTGTTTCTTCACCCCCCACACACTCCCTCAGTGTGTCTCTTCCCTTCCAAAACCTTCAGCTCATCAGCTCCTGATTTGTTTCAGCTGCGTGGGAAGATTGGCCATAGAGGGGTGGAGTTCCCGACCATACCAGCAGATGGAGCCATAGCTGTCTGGGTTTGCAGCCACCTCAGGGGGATGTAACGTCCCTCCAGGACACAGCCTCTCGTGACATCACACATCCCCCTCCTCGGGACCGACGTCCTCGTCGGGGTAAAGGCAGCGAAGAAGGCATCACGCCGGGAGAGGGCGTCCGCATTGCCGTGGTGCTTGCCAGACTGCTCTCTCTTCAACTCCTCCAACTCTAGGACCAGGGACTCAGCCTCCTGTTGTCTCTCCTTGAGTTTCTTACTGAACGCATCAGCCTTGGTTTTAGCAGAGTTTAGCTTCTGTTGAGCAGCTTTCAGTTCCTTCTCTCTCTCTGCCTCCGCATTCTTCATCTTGTTCTCCAACACCTTGTACTTCTCCTCTGCCTTCTTCTGGACCTCCTTACTCCTGCGCAGGGTCTCCTCACACTCCTCGATGGTCCTGCGCAGCCTCTCCAGCTCCTCCTGTTGCTTAGGGAAGGAGCTCTGTTGGAGTTTAGCCTGGAGGATATCTAACTCTTCTGTCTTCATGTCTAACTGTTGCTTTAACAAACGATACCTCTCAGCGGTCCCCTTCAGACCAGACAGTTCTTTGTCCAGATTCTGTAGCTCCGTCTCTGTGTCGGTCTGGGCACCTGCCATCCCTATCAGAGCCCGGGGCGGGAGTGAGTAACTCGGAGGATTGCACCGGAGCCTTCCCAGGATGAGTCTTGCCTCTCCGTTTCCGAGGTACTCGGGTTATCCTCTCCTGAGACTCTCTCCAGAGTGGGTAAAAGGCTGGGCAGTCTCGTCCAATAAGGACAGGGACGGGGAGGGAATCAACCACCCCCGCCGTCGTGTGTATGGTTCCCCGTGTGCTGGTCATTGTAAGTTCAGTAATGGGGTATTCTCTGGTGTCCCCATGGACACAGGAAACTGGGAGGATTTTCCCCGGGGTCAGACACGTTGGGCCCACCAAATCCTTACGCACCAGGGGTGGCCCGGCTACCAGAATCCAGTAAGGCCTCCACATCATGGTGATTCACAGTTACCGGGCAGGTGGGGGGTCGATCTGGGCCGCCATCTACGACTCCCAAGAGCGAGGCAACACGGTGTGTGGGTGCTGAGCTGGAGGACTCCGCAGTGGGCATAGGTTCATCGGCTGGTTTCCCACACTGCCAGGAGATATGTCCCATCTCCCCACACCAGTAACACTGTCGAGTTTCCCCCTCCTGGTGTACTCTTCTTGGACCCGCCTGGTTTCTGGCTCCCCCTGGAGCCGGGATAAGTCCTGACGTGGCTGGGTTCGAGACCTTGGGGTCCTTTGGACGGGTTCTTCCCATTTGTGGTGGGGCCGCACTCCTGGGGTCTTTTTCGGGGAAGCATTCAGCATCTCCGCTGTGGCCTGGTACTTTTCCACAGCTTCCACGGTCAGATCAGCCGTGGTCAAGGCCTGTTGACTGATGAACCGTTTTGCCTCATAAGGCAGGGGCGCGTAGGTAACGATCCACCACAACGGCCTCCACCACCGCCGCTGCTGTATTCCTCTGCGGATCCAGCCATTTCCTTGCGATTCGGACAAGTTCATGCATCTGCGCCCGAGGAGGTTGGTCTGGTTGGAAGGTCCAGCCGTGAAAGCGCTGGGCCATACCAAACTTTGTGAGTCCATATCTGCTGAGGATCTCAGACTTCAGGGCATCATAGTCAGTAACCTGGTCAGGGCCCAGGTCCCGGACAGCATTCAGCGATTCCCCGGTTAGAAAGGGGGCTAACAGACCAACCCACTGTTGCTTGGGCCAGGCTTCCCTAGTGGCCGTGGCCTCAAATGCATGCAGGTATGCCTCAATGTCATCGGTAGCTCCCATCTTAGATATAAAGTCACTTGCCTTTATTGGGCGGGTATTTTGGACCACCCTCTGTCTCTGCAACTGCAATTCCTCTGCCTTCAGAAGGTTGGCTTTCTTTTGCTCCTCCAAGAGAGCCACGTTTGCTTGCATCTGGGCTTGCTGGCCAGCAACAAGGGCTTTCAATATGTCCTCCATTTCAGTCGGCGGGGAGCCTACGGCCAACTTGGAAAACTGGGTGATCAAACCTTCGGTATCCTCCTCTGACATGCACTATTAACGCTTGAGCGTGCCCGTATTCTCCACCATCTGTGACGTCACGAGAGGCTACACAGCTTTCAGCGGGATTGCTCAAGTAGTGCAAGGAGACAAGGTTCAAACAAAACAAGGATTTTATTATAGGTCTTGGGAAATTAACGAAAATATAACAAAATTCTGTTCTCTTGTGGCTCTTTAAGGGTTAACAGTTCAGGGATGTCTCTTCCACATCCAAAATCATAATTCTCACTCGCTCAGATAACTTTTCCCCAGCCTTACTGTAGTCCACGTTGCAGCTAGTGGCCAACCCAGCAAAAAGTCCTTCCAAATGTCTCTCACGTATTTCCACAGGTGCATATATCCAAAGGTGAGTATTTCCCAAAGGTAAGTATCTCCAAATCCTTATATTCCTCATGGAAGTGGACGTGCAGCACTCTTGTCCTCCAGAGAGCCCAGGTTGGAGACTGTGTTTCTTCACCCCCACACACTCCCTCAGTGTGTCTCTTCCCTTCCAAAACCTTCAGCTCATCAGCTCCTGATTTGTTTCAGCTGCGTGGGAAGATTGGCCATAGAGGGGTGGAGTTCCCGACCATACCAGCAGATGGAGCCATAGCTGTCTGGGTTTGCAGCCACCTCAGGGGGATGTAACGTCCCTCCAGGACACAGCCTCTCGTGACATCACACATCCCCCTCCTCGGGACCGACGTCCTCGTCGGGGTAAAGGCAGCGAAGAAGGCATCACGCCGGGAGAGGGCGTCCGCATTGCCGTGGTGCCTTGCCAGACTGCTCTCTCTTCAACTCCTCCAACTCTAGGACCAGGGACTCAGCCTCCTGTTGTCTCTCCTTGAGTTTCTTACTGAACGCATCAGCCTTGGTTTTAGCAGAGTTTAGCTTCTGTTGAGCAGCTTTCAGTTCCTTCTCTCTCTCTGCCTCCGCATTCTTCATCTTGTTCTCCAACACCTTGTACTTCTCCTCTGCCTTCTTCTGGACCTCCTTACTCCTGCGCAGGGTCTCCTCACACTCCTCGATGGTCCTGCGCAGCCTCTCCAGCTCCTCCTGTTGCTTAGGGAAGGAGCTCTGTTGGAGTTTAGCCTGGAGGATATCTAACTCTTCTGTCTTCATGTCTAACTGTTGCTTTAACAAACGATACCTCTCAGCGGTCCCCTTCAGACCAGACAGTTCTTTGTCCAGATTCTGTAGCTCCGTCTCTGTGTCGGTCTGGGCACCTGCCATCCCTATCAGAGCCCGGGCGGGAGTGAGTAACTTCGGAGGATTGCACCGGAGCCTTCCCAGGATGAGTCTTGCCTCTCCGTTTCCGAGGTACTCGGGTTATCCTCTCCTGAGACTCTCTCCAGAGTGGGTAAAAGGCTGGGCAGTCTCGTCCAATAAGGACAGGGACGGGGAGGGAATCAACCACCCCGCCGTCGTGTGTATGGTTCCCCGTGTGCTGGTCATTGTAAGTTCAGTAATGGGGTATTCTCTGGTGTCCCCATGGACACAGGAAACTGGGAGGATTTTCCCCGGGGTCAGACACGTTGGGCCCACCAAATCCTTACGCACCAGGGTGGCCCGGCTACCAGAATCCAGTAAGGCCTCCACATCATGGTGATTCACAGTTACCGGGCAGGTGGGGGGTCGATCTGGGCCGCCATCTACGACTCCCAAGAGCGAGGCAACACGGTGTGTGGGTGCTGAGCTGGAGGACTCCGCAGTGGGCATAGGTTCATCGGCTGGTTTCCCACACTGCCAGGAGATATGTCCCATCTCCCCACACCAGTAACACTGTCGAGTTTCCCCCTCCTGGTGTACTCTTCTTGGACCCGCCTGGTTTCTGGCTCCCCCTGGAGCCGGGATAAGTCCTGACGTGGCTGGGTTCGAGACCTTGGGGTCCTTTGGACGGGTTCTTCCCATTTGTGGTGGGGCCGCACTCCTGGGGTCTTTTCGGGAAGCATTCAGCATCTCCGCTGTGGCCTGGTACTTTTCCACAGCTTCCACGGTCAGATCAGCCGTGGTCAAGGCCTGTTGACTGATGAACCGTTTTGCCTCATAAGGCAGGGCGCGTAGGTAGCGATCCACCACAACGGCCTCCACCACCGCCGCTGCTGTATTCCTCTGCGGATCCAGCCATTTCCTTGCGATTCGGACAAGTTCATGCATCTGCGCCCGAGGGAGGTTGGTCTGGTTGGAAGGTCCAGCCGTGAAAGCGCTGGGCCATACCAAACTTTGTGAGTCCATATCTGCTGAGGATCTCAGACTTCAGGGCATCATAGTCAGTAACCTGGTCAGGGCCCAGGTCCCGGACAGCATTCAGCGATTCCCCGGTTAGAAAGGGGGCTAACAGACCAACCCACTGCTGCTTGGGCCAGGCTTCCCCTAGTGGCCGTGGCCTCAAATGCATGCAGGTATGCCTCAATGTCATCGGTAGCTCCCATCTTAGATATAAAGTCACTTGCCTTTATTGGGCGGGTATTTTGGACCACCCTCTGTCTCTGCAACTGCAATTCCTCTGCCTTCAGAAGGTTGGCTTTCTTTTGCTCCTCCAAGAGAGCCACGTTTGCTTGCATCTGGGCTTGCTGGCCAGCAACAAGGGCTTTCAATATGTCCTCCATTTCAGTCGGCGGGGGAGCCTACGGCCAACTTGGAAAACTGGGTGATCAAACCTTCGGTATCCTCCTCTGACATGCACTATTAACGCTTGAGCGTGCCCGTATTCTCCACCATCTGTGACGTCACGAGAGGCTACACAGCTTTCAGCGGGATTGCTCAAGTAGTGCAAGGAGACAAGGTTCAAACAAAACAAGGATTTTATTATAGGTCTTGGGAAATTAACGAAAATATAACAAAATTCTGTTCTCTTGTGGCTCTTTAAGGGTTAACAGTTCAGGGATGTCTCTTCCACATCCAAAATCATAATTCTCACTCGCTCAGATAACTTTTTCCCCAGCCTTACTGTAGTCCACGTTGCAGCTAGTGGCCAACCCAGCAAAAAGTCCTTCCAAATGTCTCTCACGTATTTCCACAGGTGCATATATCCAAAGGTGAGTATTTCCCAAAGGTAAGTATCTCCAAATCCTTATATTCCTCATGGAAGTGGACGTGCAGCACTCTTGTCCTCCAGAGAGCCCAGGTTGGAGACTGTGTTTCTTCACCCCCCACACACTCCCTCAGTGTGTCTCTTCCCTTCCAAAACCTTCAGCTCATCAGCTCCTGATTTGTTTCAGCTGCGTGGGAAGATTGGCCATAGAGGGGTGGAGTTCCCGACCATACCAGCAGATGGAGCCATAGCTGTCTGGGTTTGCAGCCACCTCAGGGGGATGTAACGTCCCTCCAGGACACAGCCTCTCGTGACATCACAGCCTATACAGATTCCAATACTGAACTGAAGTTCTGGCTTTGCAAGTACGTATTAGAATGTAGTGAAGTAGTAAACAGACAGTATCTTGAAGGATGTAGGACCAGGCAATGGACCTAGGACTAGCCATACTAAGAAGAGTAGAAATTACTGTCAAGGAACATTTGATGAAAGAAAATATACACACCTACACGTATAGGCCTTCACATGCCATTGGTTTAGATGCTGGGCAGAAAAAAGAGTAGAAAAAGACTAAAGTGATTCAAGTTGGCCTAGATGTTGCACTGTTACTGATGTCAAGTGATGTAGAAAAGCCAAAATGTCAATCTTCAGCTAATTAAGCTTAGATGTTCACGTGTTATTTCAAGGAACAGGTTTAACTGAGGTTTTGAAACCCTTAGATTACAAGACAGTTAGGAATTACCTGCTTTGATCAGTATTACACTGTGCTTTTTCTTTAGTTTTAAACTTTATTTGGCCCGTGGTTGCAATTGCAGGAATGCTTTTTTCAAGGATACAGTTACATCAAGCAGCATGTGATTCAGTGTTTTGCCATTCACCCAATTTACATAACAAAGATGGTGCAGTATGGGTCATTTAGCTAATCATTTAGCTAATCAAGTAAAATCCCACGGGGGCCAGTATGAAAAATGTATGCACTCATTAATTGGAAGTCGCTCTGGATAAGAGTGTCTGCTAAATGACTAAAATGTAAATGTAAATGTTAAATGTTTGATGTACTGTATATGCCAGTAGTTTATTTTATGTTTATCTACTGTAGCATCATTTTAGCATTCAGTTCGCCATATCCAGCGAAGCTTCGGGCAAAACATTTTTTACTGTAGTTTTGCACTTTAAACACAGTGGGAGATGAGAACACTGTTGGAACCATGCATGGACAGCTCTGTTGATTCTAAATGAAAGAATGCAGATAGTTATTTAATCAATAACACAAATCCGCCTGTTGTTTCATCCGCTTGCCAGCAGCAGGGCCACTGTCTGCAATTGAAGGATTAGGTCGGATTAATTCTACTTTGCTCCCATGGAATTACAGTCCAACCTATCTTGACTACAGTTGACATATTAAATCAATTATCTTTTTAATGGGTCAGGTAGGTTGCAGTGCAGCCCATAACTTAAATTCATACTGTTCCTCAGTGCTTTAAAAGCTGTTTTATTCATCATCAATATAGTTTTATTTGCGACTATAAAAAAGGAAAACAGCATAAGCTATTTATATAGTCCTGGGGCTTGGAGTCGATACGTCTGCATCTGCTCAACATTGCTTTATACAACAGTGTATTTTCAATGGTTTTATGGGTTGACTTTTGTCATGTTTTTATAATTGGCAATGGTAATGCTTATGTTGCCAGCTTTAGCCTCAGCTAGCTTCCAGTAAGTTTTGTGGTGTATTTTAGAATGCTTGGCCCCCCTCCACACTAGTAGGACCCTGACAATGCAGGCCTGGGGTCTTCCCCTCAGGAGCTGAGCTGGCTAAAGGATGGCCTGCCTAGCTCTGCCTCAGCCTCTTATCTACCCCCGGCAGCAGCCCTCAGGCAGTGGAGCTGCTGCTGGGGCTCAAACACACAAACCCTGGCCAGATGCTTGGGAGAACAACTGATGTTGCCACATCACGTCCAACACCTTTTGGAATGTATAAAGAAAAGCAGGAGAAACACTTTCACAATGTATGAGAATGAGATGAAAGGAAAATAACTATTTTCCAATATTTATTTTTAAAGCCAGTGTGCTGTTGGCCCTGCATATTGAAGTCCCTGTGGGGTTTGCATACTGCACTTACACAAATACACAAAGATGGATACCTTACACCCAGTAGGAATATTGTCTTGTTACCAATGACTTTTGCTACGTTCAAGGAACTCATCTAAGGACTATGGGGATCCGGTATTGATATTCTATTTCTACGGTTTCAATTTGGTGGTTGTAGTTGCAATACTCTCATTGTGTTGCTGTGTCGGTCTTCAGTAAGAGTATTCTGTGCACATACTGCCTGTTTTCTAAAGAGACTTACGCAACTGCATTGTTTGTTCATTTAATCCATGTTCTTGTTAGAAAATGTAACCCCCTTCTGCTCCCAGGTGGTCTAATCTCATAATGGAATTAAAAGCGACTCTGAAAGGTGCTCACCTCGGCTCAACAGGGCTTGCATTTCGAACTATGCGATTTGTTCTTGTGCAACATTAAGCCTTATTATTTCCTGCCGACAAGAAACCATGGAGTCAAAATGTCTTCGGGGTCTGCCAGATTCACATTTAAGTCGCACTGTCCTGTTAGCTGGAGGGTCTGTGAATGTGATGACTGCAGCAGGACCAATGAAGCAGCCAGGGAGAGGGCTCTAGGACAATTCATTAACAATGTCTCCCTGTAGAGGTTTTGGGTATGTCTATGCTGCAGGCTCCTTCTGTTCACACACAAGCGGCTGCTGAATAGCAGATGTGTTGGAGGTCTCCATCAGTCCCTAGGCAGTACTGAGATACTAAAGTCTCATTTGAACAAATGAGGCCCTCAAATAGTTCTACAACTCTAAACTTGAATTTCAAACTATATGGATTCGTTGTGAAAGGTATAGCAATAGCAAACCTTTTTCATTCATGTCAGCACTTTGGGGTATAAACCATGTAACTGTTCAACTGAATATTGAAATATTAATTTCAGAATATGCGACTGTGAAGGAAGTAGAACGGAGCATTACCAATATTAATCTACTCTAGGCCAAGAACATATTCATGGCTCGACATTCAGGACATTTTTCGAGTGACACAACTATTTTCAGGTCTTGCCAAAAAATGTCAAGCAGATTTAAGGCAAAACTTTAACTCGGCCACTCAGGAAAATTCACTGTCTTTTTGGTAAGCAACTCCAGTGTATACTTGGCCTTGTGTTTTAGGTGATTGTCCTGCTGAAAGGTGAATTCATCTCCCAGTGTCTGGTGGAAAGCAGACTGAACCGGGTTTTCCTCTAGGATTTGGCCTGTACTTTGCTCCATTCCGTTAATTTTTTATCCTGAAAAACTCCCCAGTTTTTAACGATTACAAGCATACCCATATGATGCAGCCACAACTATGCTTGAAAATATTAAGTGGTACTCAGTAATGTGTTGTATTGGATTTGCCCCAAACATAACACTTTGTATTCAAAGGTGAACTGCTTTGCCCCATTTTTTACAGTATTACTTTAGTGCCCTGTTGCAAACAAGATGCATGTTTTGGAATATTTATATTCTGTACAGGCTTCCTTCTTTTCACTCTGTCAATTAGGTTAGTATTGTGGAGGAACTTAAAATGTTGCTGATACACTACATCAAATCAAATCAAATTGTATTTGTCACATGTATACAACAGCTGTAGACCTTACAGTGAAATGCTTACTTACAAGCCCTTAACCAACAATGCAGTTTAAAGAAAAATAAGTGTTAAGTAAAAAATAGATAAGTACAAAATAAAAATAACAAACATTAAAGAGCAGCAGTAAAATAACAGTAGCGAGGCTATATACAGGAGGTACCGGTACTGAGTCAATGTGCGGGGGCACAGGTTAGTCAATGTAATTGAGGTAATATGTAGATGTAGGTAGAGTTAAAGTGACTATGCATAGATAAGTAGCAGCAGCATAAAAGAGGGGGTGGGGGGGGACAATGCAAATAGTCCGGGTAGCCATTTGATTAGCTGTTCAGGAGTATTATGGCTTGGGGGTAGAAGCTGTTAAGAAGCCTTTTGGACCTAGACTTGGCGCTCCGGTACCACTTGCCGTGTGGTAGCAGAGAGAACAGTCTATGACTAGGGTGGCTGGAGTCTTTGACAAATTTTTAGGGCCTTCCTCTGACACCGCCTGGTATAGAGGTTCTGGATGGCAGGAAGCTTGGCACCCAGTGATGTACTGGGCCGTACGCACTACCCTCTGTAGTGCCTTGCGGTCGGATGCTGAGGAGTTGCCAAACCAGGCAGTGATGCAACCAGTCAGGATGCTCTCGATGGTGCAGCTGTATAACTTTTTGAGGATCTGAGGACCCATGCCAAATCTTTTCAGTCTCCTTAGGGGGAATAGGCTTTGTCGTGCCCTCTTCACCACTGTCTTGGTGTGTTTGGACCATGTTAGTTTGTTGGTGATGTGGACACCAAGGAACTTGAAGCTCTCAACCTGCTCCACTACAGCCCCGTCAATGAGAATGGGGGCGTGTTCGGTCCTCTTCTTTTTCCTGTAGTCCACAATTATCTCCTTTGTCTTGATCACGTTGAGGGAGAGGTTGTTATCCTGGCACCACATGGCCAGGTCTCTGACCTCCTCCCTATAGGCTGTCTCATCGTTGTCGGTGATCAGGCCTACCACTGTTGTGTCGTCTGCAAACTTAATGATGGTGTTGGAGTTGTGCCTGGCCATGCAGTGAACAGGGAGTTCAGGAGGGGACTGATTACGCATCCCTGAGGGCCCCCGTGTTGAGGATCAGCATGGCGGATGTGTTGTTACCTGCGCTTACCACCTGGGGGTGGCCTGTCAGGAAGTCCAGGATCCAGTTGCAGAGGGAGGTGTTTAGTCCCCAGGTACATGATCAAAAGTAGTATATGACCAAAGGTATGTGGACACCTGCTTGTCGAACATCTCATTCCAAAAAAATCATTGGCATTAATATGGAGTTGGTCCCCACTTTGCTGCAATAACAGCCTCCACTCTTCTGGGAAGGTTTTCCACTACATTTTGGAACATTGCTGTGGGGACTTGCTTCCATTCAGCCATTAGGCCTGACTCGCAGTCAGCGTTCCAATTCATCCCAAAGGTGTTCGATGGGGTTGAGGTCAGGGCTCTGTGCAGGTCAGTCAAGTTCTTCCACACCGATCTTGACAAACCATTTCTGTATGGACCTCGCTTTGTGCACAGGGGCATTGTCATGCTAAAACAGGAAATGGCCTTCCTCAAACTTTGGAAGCACAGAATCATCTAGAATGTAATTGTATGCTGTAGCGTTAAGATTTCCCTTCACTGGAACTAAGGTGCCTAGCCCAAACCATGAAAAACAGTCCCAGACCATTATTCCTCCTCCACCAAACTATACAGTTGACAATATGCATTGGGGCAGGTAGCGTTCTCATGGCATCCGCCAAACCCAGATTCGTCCATCAGACTGCCAGATGGTGAAGCGTGATTCATCACTCAAGAGAACTTGTTTCCACTGCTCCAGAGTCCAATGACGGCGAGATTTACACCACTCCAGTCTACACTGTTCGGCCATGGAATCCCATTTCATGAAGCTCCTGACGAACAGTTCTTGTGCTGACGTTGCTTCGAGAGGCAGTTCGGAACTCGGTAGTGAGTGTTGCAACCGAGGACAGATGATTTTTACGCACCAGGCGCTTCAGCACTCGGTGGTCTCGTTCTGTGAGCTTGTGTGGCCTACCACTTCACGGCTGCGTTTCTACTGTGAGCCTACCACTTCATGACTGAGCCGTTGCTCCTAGATGTTTCCACTTTACAATAACAGCACTTACAGTTGACCGGGGCAGCTCTAGCATGGCAGAAATATGATGAACTGACTTGTTGGAAAGGTGGCATCCTATGACGGTCCCACGTTGAAAGTCACTGAGCTCTTCAGTAAGGCCATTCTTCTGCCAATGTTTGTCTATGGAGATTGCATGGCTGTGTGCTCGATTTTATACACCTGTCGGCAAAAGGTGTGGGTGAAATTGCCGAATCCAATCATTTGAAGGGGTGTTCACATACTTTTGTATATATAGTGTACATCCTCAGTTTTCTCCTATCACAGGCATTAAACTCTGCAGCTATTTTAAAAACACCATTGGCCTCATGGTGAAATCCCTGAGCAGTTTCCTTCCTCTCTGGCAACTGAGTTAGGAATGACTCCTTTATCTTTGTAGTGACTGGGTGTATTGATATACCATCCAAAGCGTAATTAATAACTTAAGCATGCTCAAAGGGATATTCAACGTCTGCTTTTTTTTGTTGACCCATCTACCAATAGGTGCGTTTCTTTTGCGAGGCATTGGAAATCCTCCCTGGTTTTTGTGGATGAATCGGTGTTTGAAATTCACTGCTCAACTGAGGGACCTTACAGATGTGTGGGGTACAGAGATGAGGTAGTCATTCAAAAATCATGTTAAACACTATTATTGCACACAGAGTGAGTTCATGCAACTTATTATGGGACTTGTTAAGCACATTCTTACTCCTGAACTTATTTAGGCTTACCATAATAAAGAGGTAGAATGCTTATTGACTCAAGATTTTTACGTTTTTCGTTTTTTTGGTAACATTTTCTAAAAAAAATAATTCCGCTTTGACATAATGGGATATTGTGTGTAGGCCAGTGTCACACAATCTCAATTGAATCCATTTTAAATTCAGGCTGTAACACAACAAAATGTGGAAAAGGTCAAGGGGTGTGAATACTTTCTGAAGGCACTGTATGTCCTGTATGCCTGTCAGTGTTTTTCTGAGGTATTTGACACAGGGGCTATTTAAACATTACCGGAATCTACAGGTTTCAGCTGGATAAGCGATTCAAACTGTTGTTCTCAAAAAGATCTCTGCACTTCTTTTGTTTATGTAAGCTATATTCTCTGGTTCTTGTGTGGTATCGACCAATGGCAGATAATGGTACCGAATCAATTCAGTATTCCCAAAAGCCTCAATGCTGTAGGACTAACCTTTCTTCTCTTTCTCTTCTTCCCCCCCACAGAAGACACAGCACTCATGAGAATTCTGAGGCCATTAGATGAGTGAGGCCCAACAGAGGATCCTGGTCGTTCACAATCAAAAGTATCGGTAAGGCACCTTATCCGTTATCTTACATACTCTGGAGCTGTCAGATTACTGCTCATCTTCAAATCTAGCTCACCCCAGGAGCTCCCAAAGCAATCTTTATGTGCTAAGTGTTTGTGATACAGCAATAGCATATCAGAATTATTGAACAGTTCATTGGGCAGCTGACAGCGATGCTATATTCCTGTCATGGACTTAATCCAGTATACCATATATACTGGATACTTTGCAGGAATAAGTACTATTTTAATGACAGTTGACTGAGCCTCTTACACAGTATGCTTTGCCATGGGAGTTTTGCGTCACATATTTAAGGATTTCTCTCACCTTGATATTTTTTCCAGATTTATGCTCCAAATGGGTATTGGAGTCTCAGCCTCCAATTCCCAAAGAAGTCAACACATTTAAAAAAGTTGCTGACAGTAAAATATGGCCTATTCTAAACAACTTGGACAGCTATTGCATCTAAATTGAAGATGTCTTATCATTCAGAAACAGTGGCGAAGATTAGATAAAAATTATTGAAGTAGATTTGATCCATAAACGGGTCGTTGAAATCCTTCTCTCAGATTTATGAGCGTGTCCCACCAGCAAAAACCGCAGTCTCGCTGCTGGTGAAATGTGCATCTCTAATCCTCAGGCAATTTCAATATGAAGGGAAGAGACCTGCTATCATGCATCATGTGCACTGAGGAGATGGATTGTGATACACAAGGCAAAGTGTTTAATTGAGGACAGTGACATTTTCTGGCCACGTTTCTTAGGACTTCACACCTTGGCGAAGGTTGCACCTGTCGCCTTTTACAGATGTCATTGTTTTCTGTGTTTTCAGCCTTTTATTCCCTTTTAAAATGACTGATGCAAAAACTTGTAACCTATCTGCACATGTAAATCAATGTTGTAACCTATCTGCACATGTAAATCAATGTTACCTCATGCGTACATGATACATGATTAAAAGTACCTTTGAGACCTTTGAGTCTACCTTATAAAACAGCTCATAGAGAGGGTAACAAAATTGGAGGCACCGCTGAAATGTATGTGTAGCCTATTAATATTATTATTTTTATCCCACATACAGTGGGGAAAAAAAGTATTTAGTCAGCCACCAATTGTGCAAGTTCTCCCACTTAAAAAGATGAGAGAGGCCTGTAATTTTCATCATAGGTACACGTCAACTATGACAGACAAAATGAGAAAAGAAATTCCAGAAAATCACATTGTAGGATTTTTTATGAATTTATTTGCAAATTATGGTGGAATATAAGTATTTGGTCAATAACAAAAGTTTCTCAATACTTTGTTATATACCCTTTGTTGGCAATGACACAGGTCAAACGTTTTCTGTAAGTCTTCACAAGGTTTTCACACACTGTTGCTGGTATTTTGGCCCATTCCTCCATGCAGATCTCCTCTAGAGCAGTGATGTTTTGGGGCTGTTGCTGGGCAACACGGATTTTCAACTCCCTCCAAAGATTTTCTATGGGGTTGAGATCTGGAGACTGGCTAGGCCACTCCAGGACCTTGAAATGCTTCTTACGAAGCCACTCCTTCGTTGCCCGGGCGGTGTGTTTGGGATCATTGTCATGCTGAAAGACCCAGCCACGTTTCATCTTCAATGCCCTTGCTGATGGAAGGAGGTTTTCACTCAAAATCTCACGATACATGGCCCCATTCATTCTTTCCTTTACACGGATCAGTCGTCCTGGTCCCTTTGCAGAAAAACAGCCCCAAAGCATGATGTTTCCACCCCCATGCTTCACAGTAGGTATGGTGTTCTTTGGATGCAACTCAGCATTCTTTGTCCTCCAAACACGACGAGTTGAGTTTTTACCAAAAAGTTATATTTTGGTTTCATCTGACCATATGACATTCTCCCAATCCTCTTCTGGATCATCCAAATGCACTCTAGCAAACTTCAGACGGGCCTGGACATGTACTGGCTTAAGCAGGGGGACACGTCTGACACTGCAGGATTTGAGTCCCTGGCGGCGTAGTGTGTTACTGATGGTAGGCTTTGTTACTTTGGTCCCAGCTCTCTGCAGGTCATTCACTAGGTCCCCCCGTGTGGTTCTGGGATTTTTGCTCACCGTTCTTGTGATCATTTTGACCCCACGGGGTGAGATCTTGCGTGGAGCCCCAGATCGAGGGAGATTATCAGTGGTCTTGTATGTCTTCCATTTCCTAATAATTGCTCCCACAGTTGATTTCTTCAAACCAAGCTGCTTACCTATTGCAGATTCAGTCTTCCCAGCCTGATGCAGGTCTACAATTTTGTTTCTGGTGTCCTTTGACAGCTCTTTGGTCTTGGCCATAGTGGAGTTTGGAGTGTGACTGTTTGAGGTTGTGGACAGGTGTCTTTTGTACTGATAACAAGTTAAAATAGGTGCCATTAATACAGGTAACATGTGGAGGACAGAGGAGCCTCTTAAAGAAGAAGTTACAGGTCTGTGAGAGCCAGAAATCTTGCTTGTTTGTAGGTGACCAAATACTTATTTTCCACCATAATTTGCAAATAAATTCATTAAAAATCCTACAATGTGTTTTTCTGGATTTTTTTCCCTCAATTTGTCTGTCATAGTTGACGTGTACCTATGATGACAATTACAGGCCTCTCTCATCTTTTTAAGTGGGAGAACTTGCACAATTGGTGGCTGACTAAATACTTTTTTTCCCCACTGTATATATATATATATATATATAGAGAGGTGACAGCATTGGAAATGCTTTTGGCAGTTAATCTGCTTCTGTTTTGTGGGTGGCACTGTGTGCTGTTTTCGATGGATGGGTCCTGGCCTCTCAGGGCCTTAGGTATCCGGAGGGACGTGGGTGGGATGCTGATCACTGGGATGATGGCTCAATTTGGGATGGGGAGGGGCTTTAGCGGGGGAATTAGTGGAGAACAATTGAAGGGTTACTCCGTAGCAATGCAAATATCACGGTACAGCTATATGGACACTCAATCATTACAGTATTTTTTATTGGTACATTTACAAACATATATAATGATAAATAGACTTGAAACGTGTATCTCATTATGGTGTATGGTGAAATAAGTATAGCCAGTTATAATTGTAATGGCTTAGCTGATAATAACAAAAGAAGAACAATATTTACATGGCTCAGAGAAGGAATATAAGATCTATTGTATACAGGAAACTCATTCAACAATTCGAGATGAAGTTGCGTGGAAAAAGGAATGGGGGGATTTACTTCTCCCATGGGCAAAGAAATTCAAAAGGGGTGATGATATTAATTAATAGTAATTTCGATCCGAATGTGCAAATTGTCCAAATAGATACGCAAGGTAGATGGATTATTTTAAATATGTTATTGGACCATAAACAGATATGGCTCATTAACTTTTATGGACCAAATAATGATGATCCACAATTCTTTGACAATATATATATATAATATATTATCAACCCTGCAAGCAATGCAAGACAATATTATTATGGTGGGGGATTATAATACTGTTTTAAATAGCTCAATGGACCGTAAAGGAAATCACACCACAAACAATCACCCACATGCTCTTAAGGAAATTGTGAATGTCATGGATACATTAGAACTAGTAGATATATGGAGGCTTAAATATACTGATCTAGTGAGATATGCATGGCGGAGACTGAATCAAGCTAGTCGTCTTGACTTCTTTCTTATCTCATTCTTGTTGGCAGCAAAAGTAAAAAAAAGTGTTGATAGGGGACAGAATGCGGTCGGACCATCATATAATTGGCATATACATTACTCTTACTGAATTTCCACGTGGGCGAGGATATTGGAAATTTAATCAAAGCCTATTGGATGATAATTTATTTATAATTAGAACAAAGGAATTTATAACGGACTTTTTCCGACATAACATAGGTACAGCAAATCCCCTTATTGTATGGGACACCTTTAAATGTGCCTTTAGAGGCCATGCAATTCAGTACTCATCTCGAAAACAAAAGCAATTTAGGTCAAAAGAGTTTATACTAACAAAGGAAATAGAAAGTCTAACAGAACAGATAGATGGCAATAAAAACTGTAACATAGAGGCGCAGAGAAAAACAAAAAGAAATGGAGAAACTTATTCAAGAAAGATCAAGTGTAATATATTATAAAAATAAAGCAAACTGGATGGAATATGGGGAAAAATGCACAAAATTATTTTTTAAATCTTCAACATAGGAATGCTACCAAAAATAACTTAATGAAACTGGTTACAATTGACGGAGTCACCCATGATTCACCAAATGATATTTTGTAGGAGGAAACAAAGTACTTTAAGCATATGTTTTCTTTTCAGTCGCCTCCATCTCCTCTAACTGAAGCTAATTGTAGTGATTTTTTTCTATTGATAATGTCAAATGAACAGCCATACAGAAAGACTCATGTGAAGGTGAAATTACAGAGGAGGAACTTCTGGATGCAATTAAAGACTTTAAGTCTGGGAAAACTCCAGGGTTGGATGGCATACCAGTCGAGGTATACCAAACCTTTTTTGATATACTAAGAGGACCGTTATTAGCATGTTTTAACCACTCCTATGTAAATGGTAGATTATCTGACACTCAAGAAGAAGGTCTGATCTCATTATTACTGAAACAGGATACAAGTGGAAAATATAAAGATCCAGTCCATTTTAAAAATTGGAGGCCCCTTACACTTCAGTGTTGTGATGCAAAAATTCTAGCAAAATGTATAGCGCATAGAATTAAAAAGGTATTGTCGGATATTATTCATTCCTATCAGACAGGTTTTTTACATGGAAGATACATTGTAGATAATATAAGGCAAGTATTGGAAACAATAGAACACAATGGAAAATATGGGAAACCAGACCTGCTATTCATAGCAGACTTCGAAAAGGCATTTGACAAAGTACGACTGGGGTTTATATATAAATGCCTGGAGCATTTCAATTTTGGAGAATCTCTTATAAAATGGGTCAAAATCATGTATAGTAACCCTAGGTGTAAAATAGTAAATAATGGCTATTTCTCAGAAAGTTTTAAACTGTCAAGAGGAGTGAAACAAGGTTGTCCACTATCGGCATATCTATTTATTGTGGCCATCGAGATGTTAGCTATTAAAATCAGATCCAATAATAATATCAGAGGATTAGAAATCCAGGGCCTAAAAACAATGGTGTCATTGTACGCTGATGATTCATGCTTTCTTTTAAATCCACAACTAGAATCCCTCCACAGCCTCATAGAGGATCTAGATACATTTTCTAACCTCTCTGGATTACAACCAAATTATGACAAATGTACTATATTACGTATTGGATCACTAAAAAATATAAATTTTACATTACCATGTAGTTTACCAATAAAATGGTCTGATGTTGATGTGGATATACTCGGAATACATATCCCAAAGGAAATAAATGATCTCACTTCAATACATTTTAATAGAAAGTTAGCAAAAATAGATAAGATCTTACTACCATGGAAAGGAAAATACCTGTCAATTTGTGGAAAGATCACCCTGATTAACTCTTTAGTATTATCCCAGTTTACCTATTTGCTTATGGTCTTGCCTACGCCTAGCGAACAGTTTTTTAAATTATATGAGAAAAAAATATTCAATTTTATTTGGAACGGCAAGCCAGACAAAATTAAACGGGCCTATTTATATAATGAATATGAATTCGGAGGACAGAAATTATTAAATATTAAAGCATTAGACCTATCACTAAAAGCTTCAGTCATACAAAAGTTATACTTAAATCCGAACTGGTTCTCAAGCAAATTAGTAAGATTGTCTCACCCAATGTTCAAGAAAGGCCTTTTTCCCTTTATTCAGATTACAACAACTCATTTTCAGTTATTTGAAAAGGAAATAATCTCCCAAATATCACTATTTCTAAAACAAGCCATAGAAAGTTGGTTGCAATTTCAATTTAATCCTCCAGAAACGACAGAACAAATAATGCAACAAATATTGTGGTTAAATTCAAATATACTAATTGACAAAAAACCTTTTAGGTATAATCTTCGTAAATGATATCATCGGTAGGACTGGTGGAGTTATGTAGCACATGCAGCTAACAAAAACATATGGAAATGTCTGCTCTACCCAAAATTACAACCAAATAATTGCAGCCTTACCGCAAAAGTGGAAGAGGAAAGTGGAAGGGGGAGAAAGTAAGGAACTTGTCTGTCGGCCTTGCATTAAAGAACATAATTGGTTAAGGAAAACTGTGATAAATAAAAAAGTATATCAGTTTCACTTAAGGACCAAAGGATTGACAGCCATCCCATATAGATTGCAAAATAGTTGGGAAGAGATTTTTGATGTACAGCGGGAAATTGTTTTATTTAGTCAGCCACCAATTGTGCAAGTTCTCCCACTTAAAAAGATGAGAGAGCCCTGTAATTTTCATCATAGGTACACGTCAACTATGACAGACAAAATGAGGAAAAAAATTCCAGAAAATCACATTGTAGGATTTTTAATGAATTTATTTGCAAATTATGGTGGAAAATAAGTATTTGGTCACCTACAAACAAGCAAGATTTCTGGCTCTCACGGACCTGTAACTTCTTCTTTAAGAGGCTCCTCTGTCCTCCACTCGTTACCTGTATTTTATGGCACCTGTTTGAACTTGTTATCAGTATAAAAGACACCTGTCCACAACCTCAAACAGTCACACTCCAAACTCCACTATGGCCAAGACCAAAGAGCTGTCAAAGGACACCAGAAACAAAATTGTAGACCTGCACCAGGCTGGGAAGACTGAATCTGCAATAGGTAAGCAGCTTGGTTTGAAGAAATCAACTGTGGGAGCAATTATTAGGAAATGGAAGACATACAAGACCACTGATAATCTCCCTCGATCTGGGGCTCCACGCAAGATCTCACCCCGTGGGGTCAAAATGATCACAAGAACGGTGAGCAAAAATCCCAGAACCACACGGGGGGACCTAGTGAATGACCTGCAGAGAGCTGGGACCAAAGTAACAAAGCCTACCATCAGTAACACACTACGCCGCCAGGGACTCAAATCCTGCAGTGCCAGACGTGTCCCCCTGCTTAAGCCAGTACATGTCCAGGCCCGTCTGAAATTTGCTAGAGTGCATTTGGAATATCCAGAAGAGGATTGGGATAATGTCATATGGTCAGATGAAACCAAAATATAACTTTTTGGTAAAAACTCAACTCGTCGTGTTTGGAGGACAAAGAATGCTGAGTTGCATCCAAAGAACACCATACCTACTGTGAAGCATGGGGGTGGAAACATCATGCTTAGGGGCTGTTTTTCTGCAAAGGGACCAGAACGACTGATCCGTGTAAAGGAAAGAATGAATGGGGCCATGTATCGTGAGATTTTGAGTGAAAACCTCCTTCCATCAGCAAGGGCATTGAAGATGAAACGTGGCTGGGTCTTTCAGCATGACAATGATCCCAAACACACCGCCCGGGCAATGAAGGAGTGGCTTCGTAAGAAGCATTACAAGGTCCTGGAGTGGCCTAGCCAGTCTCCAGATCTCAACCCCATAGAAAATCTTTGGAGGGAGTTGAAAGTCCGTGTTGCCCAGCGACAGCCCCAAAACATCACTGCTCTAGAGGAGATCTGCATGGAGGAATGGGCCAAAATACCAGCAACAGTGTGTGAAAACCTTGTGAAGACTTACAGAAAATGTTTGACCTGTGTCATTGCCAACAAAGGGTATATAACAAAGTATTGAGAAACTTTTGTTATTGACCAAATACTTATTTTCCACCATAATTTGCAAATAAATTCATAAAAAATCCTACAATGTGATTTTCTGGATATTTTTTTCTCATTTTGTCTGTCATAGTTGACGTGTACCTATGATGAAAATTACATGCCTCTCTCATCTTTTTAAGTGGGAGAACTTGCACAATTGGTGGCTGACTAAATACTTTTTTCCCCCACTGTACCTATCCCATGGCATAGTGTTTATGAACTGACACGCAAAACGACACCGGATTCAAAAATTAGAATCTTTCAATTTAAATTATTATATAAAATTCTTGCTACCAATAGAATGTTATTCATATGGGGGATACAATCTTCCCAGCTCTGCAGATTTTGCTCTGAAGAGACAGAATCATTAGATCATTTGTTTTGGTTCTGTCCATTTGTAGCTTGTTTTTGGACACAGGTCCAGGAATGGCTAAAGGATTGCAATATTTACCTGGAGCTAACCTTGCAGATAGCATTACTGGGTGATCTGAAATGTCATAGTCAATCGATCAATAATATAATAATACTTTTAGCAAAAATGTTTATTTTTAATTCACAATCTGTAGAAGCAATGAGAATAGAAAGGTTCAGAACTTTTGTAAAACATCACAGTACGGTTGAAATATATATGGCAAATAGAAATCCTATATGGATGGTGTTAAGAGATAGATGGGAGGTATTGAATGGAGTTGAAGGATGGCACTAATAACAAATAACAACAAATAATAAGATAACTAATAATGTAAGCATACCGTGTCCATAATAAGTATATAGGTTGTATGTTGGGAGCTTTTGGGAAAGAGCACAGTTAGAAAGATATGGCATATAGAAGCAAACCGGATGGACATCATGAAAATTATTGGAGAGGTTGAGAGTAGAAGAAGTTCAGGAGCAATATTAAGCTGATCTACCCCCCAAAAAAAATAAAAAAATACTTTACATGTTGCGTTTATATTTTTGTTCAGTATAGATATATAGATGTCCTAGCCTTCTTCTTTCAGGTAATCCATTCAATGTAGTATTAGCCTTATATTTAACTAATGAATGTTGGGTTATGCATAAGCTTCTAAGTTACAGTGTATGTCTCTTGCACAAAACGCACCTGCGCTCCGCTGGCCACTCTCCTTAAAAAACACTCCTTGGGTCTTGGAGTCCCAGGAAAAGCTAGACTACAATAGCTAGCTGAAATTTTTTGCACCTCTTGTTTGCTGAATGTTAAATACAACGCACGATGGCAGTAGGCTGTACCAGTTATTGATTCAGACCCATAACCATTCAATCTTCGTGAAGAGAAGTGAAAGCCATTTGCATCTTATTGTAGTCCTATATTATTCAAGCACGTCATTACAATGATGAAGATTAGGACAACAAAACGTATTTCATTTAACTGTTGAAAGTTGCACAACATTAGGGGAAATATTTTGAAAGGTAGCCTTTTCTGTATGCACGTCGCACAACATTAGGGGAAATATTACGAAAGGTAGTCCAGTAATTATAAAAAAATGTAAAATGTTTTCAAAATGTTAATCAAATTGCTAGCCTATAATTGTAACTTTGTAAGCCTCATGTCCTGCATCAGCATAGCATGTTCTCTCCCAGCTTCATGGTTTGAACGAGGTGCGTAATTCCAGTCCATATATTACAGTATAATACAGTACAGTAATACAGCCCACACTCAAAATGATTAGCCTACTGGAGATTTTATTTTGTTTTGTTTACCTAAGAAAGCATAGCTACATCTATGGGCTTTTATGTTTTTCTGTCACACGTAATATAACGGCACAGTCATTTTATTTGGCCTTTTTTGGGCTTGGGCTCATAAAATGTCTAATTTATAGCTCATCAGGCTCAGGTAGCATCAGGCTTGAATTTTCATGCAGATCAAAGCTCTCATGAAATCCAGACATATTTATATGTTTTAGAATGACACTTCCGGTTTGGGCTGGAAATACCGGGTTACCCAGGAGAAAAGTGATTTATTCTGTAGCTCAGTTGATAGATAATGGCGCTTGCAACGCGTGGGTTCGATTCCCACGGGGGGCCAGTATGAAAAATGCATGCACTCAATAACTGTAAGTCGCTCTGGATAAGAGCGTCTGCTAAATGAGTAAAATGAAAAAGAAATCTGGGGATGGAACATTTGGAAAAATACAGGGAAAATATTCAACCCTAATCTCTACACCTGCCGCTCCAATTTATTCAGACAAATGTTAAGTGATCCCAGAGGTCACTCAGGGTAGCCCTCCCTTCCATTCGTATATACTACTAGGATATGGTGAACAACACCTTGCCTGCCTGCCTGCATGCGGTGCTCCCACAGCTTTGGAACTCCATGTAATGCATCAGCGGCAGATAATCGGATTTCCAATGACTACACGGGCAAATCTGCAATTCTAATGTACTTAATAAAAGGCTGCCAAATAGGTTAAGTAGAGGTTTTATTTCATCCTATATGGAACTGGCTCACTCATTAGATCCCATGGAGAAGCAATAGGCTACAGGCAAAAATCACTGAAAAAATCTGATCAATTGCTACACCCCCTCATGCAAATATGTTTGTCTCACTGTGTCTCACAGGTTAATGTGAAGATGGGCAATGGATTAAAATCAAAAGTTGCACAATGAATAGTTTCAACAGTGTGTGTATGTGTATGAGGGAGAGTGTGTGTATGGAGGGGGGTGCTGGGTTTTCTAAGGACAGGAAACCAAGGGAGCGAGTGGAGATTAGTGTTTTTCCAGCTATGTGTGTGGGTGTGTGATGGCTCTTGTGACATGAGTCTGTAGTGATGATACACAGTCCCCAAACTCTATCAACGCGATGATATCACAACATGAGAAAACCAACATTTCTGTGTTTGTGCATGTCTATTTAGTGCCAACCTACACAGATTTTGGTCCAAAACAATGTATGAAGAAGAAAAAATTGAGCGTTCAGCTTGCATTATTGACAGCAAAAACAAATACAACTATCTGGAAAACCTTTTCTCCTCAAATATAGTCATTGAATGAATCTTTTTTAATTTGTTGAAGAATACTGGCCAACCTCAACAGCAAAGTAGGCCCACGTTTTGCATACTGTATGTAAATATTGGAATAGGATGAAAGGTGTTTTATGCTGAAGGCATGTTTGATCATCTAACAAAGCATCTAATTAGATACCATTCTCTATGAAGCAAAGCTCCATTCAACTAATGCAAAGATGTGTTAGCGCTAACCTACTTTCCTGCTGAACCCTACTCATCTTCATCAGATATTACTTTGACATATTGAAAGTGGGCCAACTTCTTTACATTCACTTGAAGCACTTGAATGCTTCCAATGCATAGCATTCTATGAATACGCATTATACAACTACAAAGTAGAACACATGGAAATCCTGTCACATATAATCTTTGTAATCATCCAATCTAGAATGCGTTATTTAAGCCTTGGGAGAAAGTGTCACTGACGTACACTACCGGTCAAAAGTTTTAGAACACCTACTCATTCAAGGGTTTTTCTTTATTTTTACTATTTTCTACATTGTAGAATAATAGTGAAGACATCAAAACTATGAAATAACACATATGCCAAGAGTGTGCAAAGCTGTCATCAAGGCAAAGGGTGGCTATTTGAAGAATCTCAAATATAAAATATATTTTGATTTGTTTAACACTTTTTTGGGTACTACATGATTCCATATGTGTTATTTCATAGTTTTGATGTCTTCACTATTATTCTATAATTTAGAAAATAGTAAAAATAAAGAAAAACCCTTGAATGAGTAGTTGTTCTAAAACTTTTGACCGGTAGCGTATATATAATTGAATAAGTGATTTTCACATCACTGTTGTTATATGAAGCAACTTGCGTACCATTTTGAGATTTTAAGAACCATTAGGAAAGTTGATGGGGGTTAATAACTAAATGCTCCTGTCATGCAACGTCAAGGTAATTATAGCCACAAGTGTCAAATTGAATGTGTCCCAGTTTGTACCCAGAGGTCCTAAGGCAGTGTAAATTTGAAACTTGATAGAATGTTATTTGAGCTTGGAGTTAATCTCTATGTCAGCAAAAATTAACAGGCTAGAAAGTGTCAATGTCAATGAATTGTCACCAAAATTACTCTGCAGAATATCTGACCTTGTTGAATGCATTTGCCAAGATGCTTGACTGTGGCGGTCGAGGGGGATTATCTGTCATTGACACTATAGACATTGTGGATTTCGTGATGAAGCTGAAGCAAGATACAGGGGAAGCATTCAATTTATCAGGGCTCCCAGACAATGACCCTTGACAGATTAGATAATTTTGTCCATACATTTCAGAGAAGTTGACATGCCTTTCCAGAAATAGTGTGCTATGTCAGCTGTTTCCACTCTCTGTTTCCAAGATTCAAATGACCCCGTTGAGCAAGACTTCTACATTTATCTACATCTATTTTTGAATTGCATGTATTTTTTTGTACAGTGTCTCAATCCCCCCTCCCCCCCGTGGAATTACTGTCTCAGGAGGACAGTGCTTTCTGGATGTCGATGGCCTAATAACTGTTTAACTCTTAACTACTCACAATTAATAATTATCTCTGCTTGTGTGATTTATTTGGCTTTTTGTATGAACTCTAGACTCATGTGTTGAGTTACCCTTTTTCTGTGCCAGATTGTTCTGGTACATTGATATTGAGCTACGGTATGAAATAAACGGAACAATCTATTATGACAGTGGTATTATGAGGACTTATAGATTTGTTAGTTGATGATTTTTTATGGATTTTACTAATTTAATTGAAGGGATGCTATTCAGATCACACAGTGAATGGGAGTATAATAATACTTGGCAGGAGTCATAGAGTAACCTTGGGATGTGAGAACCACATTGCACACATACAGTGGGGGAAAAAAGTATTTAGTCAGCCACCAATTGTGCAAGTTCTCCCACTTAAAAAGATGAGAGAGGCCTGTAATTTTCATCATAGGTACACGTCAACTATGACAGACAAAATGAGAAAAAGAAATCCAGAAAATCACATTGTAGGATTTTTAATGAATTTATTAGCAAATTATGGTGGAAAATAAGTATATGGTCAATAACAAAAGTTTCTCAATACTTTGTTATATACCCTTTGTTGGCAATGACACAGGTCAAACGTTTTCTGTAAGTCTTCACAAGGTTTTCACACACTGTTGCTGGTATTTTGGCCCATTCCTCCATGCAGGTCTCCTCTAGAGCAGTAATGTTTTGGGGCTGTCGCTGGGCAACACGGACTTTCAACTCCCTCCAAAGATCTTCTATGGGGTTGAGATCTGGTTCTGGGATTTTTGCTCACTGTTCTTGTGATAATTTTGACCCCACAGGGTGAGATCTTGCGTGGAGCCCCAGATCGAGGGAGATTATCAGTGGTCTTGTATGTCTTCCATTTCCTAATAATTGCTCCCACAGTTGATTTCTTCAAACCAGGCTGCTTACCTATTGCAGATTCAGTCTTCCCAGCCTGGTGCAGGTCTACAATTTTGTTTCTGGTGTCCTTTGACAGCTCTTTGGTCTTGGCCATAGTGGAGTTTGGAGTGTGACTGTTTGAGGTTGTGGACAGGTGTCTTTTATACTGATAACAAGTTCAAACAGGTGCCATTAATACAGGTAACGAGTGGAGGACAGAGGAGCCTCTTAAAGAAGAAGTTACAGGTCTGTGAGAGCCAGAAATCTTGCTTGTTTGTAGGTGACCAAATACATATTTTCTACCATAATTTGCAAATAAATTCATTAAAAATCCTACAATGTGATTTTCTGGATTTTATTTTCTCAATTTGTCTGTCATAGTTGACGTGTACCTATGATGAAAATTACAGGCCTCTCTCATCTTTTTAAGTGGGAGAACTTGCACAATTGGTGACTGATTAAATACTTTTTTTCCCCACTGTATGTTCCACTTCTCTCTTAAGGTATTTGTCATATGTTGATAGATTTCAATGTATTATTTTGATCATTATATTTCTCTGATATTGAAGCTGTTGTTCAGTGTCCTCTGTTCTCTACTCTCCTGTGTAGCTTTGCAACACCATTTGTCAGTCCTCTATGTTGCTTTACTTATTGGAATATGTCTGTTTTTAATTTATCTCTGGTAGTCGCAGACATATACAGTACTGTAGGTGAGACTACTTTAATAATTTTCTCTGAGATGTGGTTTCATATTTTTTTGCTCAAGGACAGAGGAGTGCAAAGAACACACAGATGTGATTTATTTTTGTAATGGAAAAGTCAACACATGCCAGCACTTTTCATAACTTTGATACTAACAGTGTAGAGCATGGAATTTATAGCAATATTCATATTAATTGATTGATTGATTTACTGTATAATGTGCAACAATGCAACAACCCACTGGGCAAAAATTCCTAGAATCAGTGTTTTTTCCAACTCATTTCACCCACCAAAAATCAATGTGATGATGTTGAGTCAACGTAGAAAAGATTGTATTTGGAAAAAACGAATCAAAGTAAGGGAATTTTGTATTTTCTTCACCCAACTTCTTCACCCAACGACATGGTGAATTGTTTTGTTGATTTTACGTTGAATTCACGTTAGTTGAGAACTCAACCAAATGTAAATGAAAACTAGATGTTGAACTGACGTCTTTGCCCTCACTTACAGTATACAGTGCCTTCAGAAAGTATTAATACCATTTGACTCATTTCACATTTAGTTGTGTTACAGCCTGAATTCTAAATGTATTAAATTGTTGTTTTTTCTCACCCATCTACACACAATGACAAAGTGAAAACCTGTTTTTAGAAATTAAAAAAATTAAAATAAAAACGTATACAGAAATATCTAATTTACCTAAGTATTCACACCCCTGAGTCAATACATGTTAGAATCCCCTTTGGGGGGGATTAATGTGAGTCTTACAGCTTTGAGACTTTCTGGGTAAGTCTCTTAGAGTGTTGCACATCTGGATTGTACAATATTTGCACATTATTCTTTGAGCAATTCTTCACCCTCTGTCAAGTTGGTTGTTGATCATTATTAGACAGCCATTTTCAAGTCTTGTCATAGATTTTCAAGCCAATTTAAGTAAAAAATGTAACTAGGCCACTCAGGAACATTCAATGTTGTCTTGGTAAGCAACTCCAGTGTATATTTGGCCTTGTGTTAAAGGTTATTGTCCTGCTGAAAGGTGAATTGGTCTCCCAGTGTCTGTTGGAAAGCAGACTGAACCAGGTTTTCCTCTAGGATTTTGCCTGTGCTTAGCTTTATTCCCTTTATTCCCTTTATTTATTTTTTTAACTCCCTAGTCCTTGCCGATGACAAGCATACCCATAACATGATGCAGCCACCACCATGCTTGAAAATATGTAGAGTGGCACTCAGTGATGTGTTGTGTTAGATTTGCCCCAAACATAACACTTTTTATTCAGGACACAAAGTGAATTTCTTTGCCACATTCTTTAACAGTTTTACATTAGTGCCTGTACTGTACATAATATTTTTACTGTACAGGCTTCCTTCTTTCCATTCTGTAATGTAGGTTAGTGTTATGGAGTAACTACAGTTTTCTCCAATCACAGCCATTAAACTCTAACTGTTTTAAAGTCACCATTGGCCTCATGGTGAAATCCCTGAGTGGTTTCCTTCCTCTCCGACAACTGAGTTAGAAAGGACGTCTGTGCCTTTGTAGTGACTGGCTGTATTCATACACCATCCAAAGTGTCATTAATAACTTCACCGTGCTCAAACTGACATTCAGTGTCTGCTTTTTTTATTTTGACCCATCTACCAATAGGTGCCCTTCTTTGCGAGGCATTGGAAAATGTCTCTGGTCTTTGTAGTTTAGTCTGTGTTTGAAATTCACTGCTCGACTGATGGATCTTACAAATAATTGTATGTGTGGGGTACAAAGATGAGCTTTTCATTTTAAAGTAATTTATTTTAAAAATCTAAAAACGTAGTTCCACTTTAACGTTATGGTGTATTGTGTGGAGGCAAGAGACACAAAATCTCAATTGAATCCATTTTAAATTCCTGCTGTAACACAACAAAATGTGGAAAAAGTCAAGGGGTGTGAATACTTTATGAAGGCACTGTATATTGTTGACATCACCTCAGACAATAGCAAGACATCTGTCATTCTCCATTCAAGTCACTTTATTGTGCCATCCCTGTGCTCTCATCTCAAAAACCTTTCAAACTTTTATGGTGAGTGGTGGTAGATATGATCTCTGAAAATAAATATGAGATACGATTCCAAGAAGATATATTGCTGTGACCTTTTGAAAGCCTTGAAACTATTGACATACCCTGAAGACATCTGTTATTTTCTGAGGAATATCTGAGACACTACTCGATCACTTATACTTATTTGCAAAGGCAAAGGGCCGGTGTATTTTTTATCAGGTATGTAACTGCTTGGTTGGAACAAAAGCCTGCACCCACACTGGCTATCTGTGGATAAGATCAAACCCTGATCTAAGCAGTTTGAAAGCAACAGCTACTGTGAGAGTGACATCAATGGGTCTCTCTGGCAGCGTTTACACAGGCAGCCCAATTCTAATTGGACTTTTGACTAATCAGATCAGCTCTGAATTGGGCTGCCTGTGTAAACGCAGCTCAGATTCATGTTGAAACTCATTTCATAATTTTGAAAGAGGTATCCCTTTGTTTTCGTTAATGCATAATACCACATGCATACAAAGTAACACCGTTACAAATTTGAGACTACAGAAGTTCCATCCCTAACTTGGGCAAAGGGTCGATCAAACCCATTATAATGACACTGTGATAGATGAAAATGTCCTCTCCCTGCGTTTGGTTCACCTCCAGTCCAGGGTTCCTTCCTAAACTACTGCTAATTGCCAATTAGGTTTCCTTCTCACAGTGTTTACTTCTCCCACATTACTCCCTCATTACATTCCATAGCAGAGCAGCCAGCTAGACAAATTATTCCATAAAGAAATAGCAGCCGTTAACCCCTCTGCTACATCAACTCCATGTAATGGACACTAATATTCTCAGAGAATTCTGTATGCAGGCCTACATTCAATTTCACTGTTCTGGAAGTGGTGGATTAGCCTAAAGCTTTGGACACAACAGCTGTGTATTGATAAAATAACACAGTCCCAGCAGATGGTGGTTGTGCCACTAACCATAAGATGTTTTGGATGTGGGGGAAACCAGTTGTTCTTATGAGCATTCAGGACTGCTTATGCTGCTGGATCAGCATGCATGACCTTGGGACAGCTTGGGAATTGGCCCTGGGAAGTGGATGACTCTATCTGATTGGCTGTCATGTTTTATTGTTGGAGGGAGATACAGCAAAATCCCTAGTGACCGTTGGATAAAGTAGTGTTTTCTAGCTTCTATCTAGACAATAATACCTGACACAACATATGATTTGAGCAACTCTATGTGCAGAGGACTAGTGTTGGTATGCGTTGCGAAGATATTTGAGTTTGCAGGACCACCAATACATAATGGCCCACAGCTTGTCTGTATGCACAATATAATTGTCTATGAAGTTTGATTTCAATACATTTTGTACAATTGAACAGAATCAACAGTTGGCTCAGCTGTCAAACATTTCCCCCCTCCAAATATTTCTACTTTCATTTTGTTTGCTTTTATGTAAGGACATGTTTTTCAACAAGCATAGCCTGAATCCATTTATAACTATAGTTAGAAAGACCGCGAGACTATAAGATAGCTTCCTTTTCTGCTTTGTGTGCTCTAGTTTGGGACTGTGACATAAAGACCTAACACAACGTTTCCTGCCCTGTAGCATACCATGGTTGAAAACAAATGCTCAGCTGAAACAGCTGAAGCCTTACCTCAAAGATGTACCTCAAAGATGTCCACCTCTATGCGGACAACACCATTTTGTATACATCTGGCCCTTCATTGGACACTGTGTTAACAAACCTCCAAACGAGCTTCAACGCCATACAACACTTTCCGTAGCCTCCAACTGCTCTTAAACACTAGTAAAACTAAATGCATGCTCTTCAACCGAACGCTGCTTGCACCCGCCCACCCGACTAGAATCACTACTCTCGGCGGGTCTGACCTAGAGTATGTGGACAACTACAAATACCTAGGTGTCTGGTTAGACTGTAAACTCTCCTTCCAGACTCACATTAAGCATCTCCAATCAAAAGTTAGATCTAGAATCAGCTTCCTATTTCGCAACAAAGCCTCCTTCACTCATGCTGCCAAACATGCCCTCGTAAAACTGACTATCCTACCGACCCTTGACTTCGGCGATGTCATTTACAAAATAGCCTCCAACACTCTACTCAGCAAATTGGATGTAGTCTATCACAGTGCCATCCGTTTTGTCACCAAAGCCCCATATACTACCCACCATTGTGACCTGTACGCTCTTGTTGGCTGGCCCGCACTACATATTCGTCGCCAAACTCACTGGCTCCAGGTCATCTATAAATCACTGCTAGGCAAATCCCTGTCTTATCTTAGCTCACTGGTCACCATAGCAACACCCACCTGTATATCTCACTGGTCATCCCCAAAGCCAACACCTCCTTTGGCCGCCATTCCTTCCAGTTCTCTGCTGCCAATGACTGGAACGAATTGCAAAAATCTCTGAAGCTGGAGGCTCTTATCTCCCTCACTAACTTTAAGCGTCAGTTGTCAGAGCAGCTTACCGATCACTGCACCTGTACACAGCCATTCTGAAATTAGCCCACCTAACTACCTCATCCCCATATTGTTATTTATTTTGCTCATTTGCACTCCAGTATCTCTATTTGCACATCATCTTTTGCACATCTATCATTCCAGTGTTAATACGAAATGTTAACTATTTTGCACTATGGCCTATTTATTGCCTTCCCTCCATAACTTACTACATTCGCACACACTCTATATATATTTTCTGTTGTATTTTTGACTTTATGTTTTGTTTACCCCATATGTAACTCTGTGTTGTTGTTTTTATTGCACTGCTTTGCTTTATCTTGGCCAGGTCGCAGTTGTAAATGAGAACTTGTTCTCAACTGGCTTACCTGGTTATATAAAGGTGAAATAAAAAATAAAAATAAATGTGCTTGCAGTTTTCAGGAAAGGGCTGGCTTTGTTGACTTACGTTGGAGATTTAGACTGGGGGGTGGAAAACAAAATCAAAGCCCAAATGCTCCTGGTCACTTTATGTGGAAAATATGTACACAGGTTCGGGCATAAGAGTATAAAAACATGTTTGTTTGCTTTCTTTCTTGGTGTAGTAGAGTATTGTACAATGGATACTGCTCAACCAAAATATCTCTGCAGTTCACAAAATATCTCCCATGTCTGTGGTAAACCAAAGTGTAAACAGATGGTGAGTGTGTTTTATTGTTGTACCTCCGGTTGATGTCATGGCCGTGCAACGTGTGATGACCGAGGGAGTTTCCTGACAACTGGCCTCTCATAACCAAAACTTTGTTTGTACTCTAGAATTAGACTCAGCTGACATTTCCGGTGTTTATAAAAATGTATATTGTTGATTCGCCAGTCACACAACTCACACTCTTCAATGTAGACACTCTGGCCTTTCGAGCTGTCTAGAAAGCGAGACCGTGTCTTACAGGGCCGTACACAGACCTTTCAGGTGGACAGGTCCTCAAACTGAAAAAGGGCACCCCAAAAACGACTTTCATAATTCATATCTCGAAATTCATAACATAGCAATTGACTCAGTTGTGAACATTTTTTAATTTTTGAGCAAAGGCCTATTTATATCTGCGACAACACACTCACTCATCACAAACTGTAAGCAAGCTAGTTACAGTGCCTCCTAAAGACATAATTGACATCGGGAAACGAGTGTGGGCTATCAGCTGATCATTGATGTTGATGTATATCTGCTATTTTTTTTATATATTTTTTTTACTGATTGTGATTTATCTTCAATGCTCTTAAATAATAACTACATAATATAATATTCATAATCTTCTAACTCAAGATATAAGGCTGGCTGGCTAGTGGTTTGCGTGGATATTTTAGTATAAGATGGTTAGCTAGAGTTTAGACTACCTGTTTTGCTGCTGCTGACTGAGGAAGGGAAGGAGTTGGGTTGGATCATTGATGCAGCCACTCCTCTCTGTCTTTCTGCCTCTCTCTGTTGTGCGTATCAGCCAACCAGACTGATATTGATGATGATGTAAATCAAGTGTTATCAAGTGTTAATCAAATGTTATGCTGCTGTGGCAGTAGGGCTGGGAATTGCCAGGGACCTCACAATACGTTATTATCACGATGCTTAGGTGCCGATACGATATGCTTTGCGAGTCTCACGATTCTATATGTATTGCGATTCGATACTGTGATTTTATTGCGATTCGATGTTCCAAACATATTGTTCACCATATTGCTGCTGCAGCGGGACAGTTGAGAGCCATGAGAAAATTAGTTTAGATCAGTCATGGAAATAAAAGTGCTGAAAACAAATTGGCTCCCTATTTAAAAAGACGATGGCGAACAAGCTATGAAGGAAAATACTAGAGTTTTGCCAACTAGTGCAAAAATGATATTGCGATGTTTTCAAAACTAAACAATATATCGTCAAAAATAATATTTCGATACGTAACTGTATCCGCCATCACTATGTGGCAGTACTTAAAGCTGCAATATGTAACTTTTTGGGCGACCCGACCAAATTCACATAGAAATGTGAGTTATAGATCTATCATTTTCATTGAGAGCAAGTCTAAGAACCGGCAGATCTGTTCTATGTGCGCTATTTCTATGCTTCCTGTTCTTAAGTTTAGTTTTTATGTCTCTTACTTTCGGTTTTGTACACAAGCTTCAAGCAGCTGAAAATACAATATTTCTGGTAAGGGAAAAAATATTTCACAGCGGTTTAGATGGTACACTTACCACATTTACATGTGCACAATATTCCAGATAGTAGCTCATATCCCGCTTAAGGTCTTTTTCGGGATAAGATGTTTACATGCAACTTTGATATCCCGCTCACGAGTATCCCTGTAACCATGAATAAACAGAATATTCCTCATTTAAGATCATATGGGTTAAATGGAATAGTAACTGAAATATGGACACTGACTGTAGGCCTATAACCTCTCACATGTAGCATAATAACTCCTGCAGAATTATGCATTTCTTGCAGTAAAATGATACAACAAATGTTAATTTTGTCTTGGGAAAAGGAGTGAAGAAATATGATTTCTTTCTTTCTCTTGAGAAAATGTAAATGCGCGTGTAATGTGTTATCTTTGACACTGTTATGCAAGCAGACAGTATTTCAACCACATAACATTTGCACCCAAGATGAACTTAAGTCTTATCAGAAATGTTTTTCATCATTTTCTCAGCTTTTAATTTCCTTAAAACCGGTCAAACTGATGACATTTGGACATTTTGCACAATACCAATCTTTCCACTATTTAGGTTATTGCGTTTTCTTCCCGGTCCCTAAACGAAACAGACAACTTTTCCAGTGTTAACTATATTACTAATGCATTTGTTCTATCGATGTAAGACATTATTCTGGTGAGCACTACTTTATTTAGTCTTCTGGGGCAACAAGTTATGACAGAAGACAAGCTGCATGTACAAATGTTGGAAATTATAATATGGCCTACCAAATGTCTGAAATTATAAGCAGAAAGTTGTCTAAATTAGGGGTGAATGTAGCCAGTAAGCTATACGGTCCAGTACGGAGTATCAGAAAAATAAATTATTATGGACTTATGGTGGATCAAACTGCGCAGGTAGCCTAATTTTTGAAGTGATTTGTTTGACAATCAGATGAAAAGATTACACAACCCTTCATGATATGCGAAACTGATCCTGCTGCAGACAGCGAAAAACAACACTAAACGGGAAAAGATGTTTACCTGCCACAGTATCCCGTCTAAGTTCAGCATATCCCAGGGATCTTATCCGGGTTTCTCATAACCGGGATTCTAACTTTTTCGGGTTATTGTAAACGGGATAGGATGTTTATATGCATCAACTCAAAAACAGAATATTTGAGTATCCCGAATAATAACGGGATATTGGCGTGCAGGTAAATGTGGTTACTGATTCTCTACACTATACTTGCTTGTTTTGTCACATAAACTGAAATTAGGTCAACTATTAGAATAAAAAAGGAAATGACGGAGCGATTTCTGCATAGTACATCTTTAAACTAGGTATCTAGCTACACACACTCGACTGGTGATCCGCATGTCAAGTCATGCATGTTTGGATACCTGACGCGCGCGAGCTCTATACAGGGCAGACCAACAGGCGCAACCAACGGACGGGGTGGCAGACTTGATGGCGTCACAATGACTTGTTGGCAATGGATTCAGAACAACAACAACAGTGCTGGGCACAGGTTGACTCCTATCTGTGCACGTGCCTGGTGTGTTACCAGTAAGTCCTCCAATTACTGATGAATATAGCCTGCAAGAGGCCGCTCCGTTTTCACCTTTTACCTAACACTAAAATCCATGCTTGTTCTTACAAGCTTGCCAGGCTTGTAGAATCAGCAAGAAATGCCAGTGTGTGACCTATTGTGTTTTCTGTGGTTCAATTTGGTCGCACATTGATTTTGGTTTGATATGTCTCTGTAAATTGAATGTTGATAAACTTGGAGTAATGTTTGTTAGCAACTGACTATTCATAATATCATTGTGTGGAGTATAGCACCTATTAAACAGATCATTAATAAAATAATATGAGTGAGTTAGCATATTTTGTATTTATTTGTTTCAAAAACAATTACCAGTGTGTGAAATTCTTTATTTAGTCTGTGTTTCCCTAACTTGAGGAATCAGAAAAGTCAAACGCAAATTGCCCAAGAACACTGATATTACCCACTCTACATCTTAGGATAACTTTAAAGTCTTGGGGATATCAATCTGGGGATTGATATTGATCTGAGAGAAGTTAAGTAGATTTATGAGGTTTTCCAAGGTGCCTTTGCAGACATTGTGAAAAGCGCTGCCATGGTATAAATTAGCCACAGTAGATGTAATGTTTTAAGCGTGGCAATTGGTTTAGAGGTGTGAAAGTGTCAATCTTATTTATACTGTAGTGCTGGGAGTAAATGTTATTTTGGTCATAGTCATTTATGTTTTTACTCATAGATACATGTCCCTGATAGTGTCAAAAATACTGTATGTGGTGAAACACTAAAGTTTCAGTTAATCATGAGATCTTTTAACTTTATAGAGAAGGTGCGTTGGTATCAGCGGATCTTGTAATGGCTGGAAATTCTCTTCATACGTGATCTTATACTTTGCGATGTGTTGAAGGGCCTCCACTTTTAGAGCTGGCAAATGTCTGCACAAACCTTTTAACACCATACCTCACCCCAGCTGTCCATACAAGACCGAAATATGAAATGATGGAGGACGAAAAAGAGCAAACCGTTAGGAAAATAAAGTGTGAACAGAACCTCAGAATCATGAGAGCAGGTCCCTTCATGTTTTAAATGGTACTCAGAAAGCAGAAACCTGGGAACTCCCAGCCAAAACAATCATGGCACCACATTGGGCCTGTATTCAATCCAAACCTATAGAACCTTCCCTAGAGCGAGAAGGTATGTTTGAATTAACATGCAATTTAGTTTATTTTTGTTTCACACTGTAAACTGGGTTTGGTTTCGAACATGACTTGCAGTGCAAGAATCCCAGGAAATCTGGTTACCAGCTTTGATTGAATAAGGACCCTAATGTCAGATAACCTTGACCTCTCACCAACAAGAAGACACAATGGCTTTTGATCAATGGTGTTTGTTTGTCAGTTTCAGCCATGTGTTTTCCTGCCTGATGCCCTGCCTGATGAGCAGTTCATCTCCAAGCGTTGAATAAGACATGGAAGTGTCAGATTTCACAAAGGTATAACACAGTTCAAGCTGCTAGGATCCACTGTTCCTACGCTCAAGTATTTCTACAGCTGCAGTAGAAACCCTTTTTCACAGAATATTGTCTTCCCCAATTCTCAAAACGAAGCATTTTCTTTAGCTTATTTTTTTTATAGATTCAGGGTTTCTTTTCAGGCACATTACATTGTGATTTGAATACCTAAAGGCAAAAAGACATATTGGCAGGTCTCTCCAAAAGGGATATAAGTCAAAGAGATTTACAGTTTGGACTGAAACCTCTGGAATTTTCCTCTTTCTTTAGAGATCTTTTTTTTTTTTTTTTACATCCTCCCAGAAAAGTTGCTAAAAAAACTACTTTTGCATAAATTGTAGGTGGAGGTATTTTGACTCTGAAATTCATGTATCGTGTTTCTGTAAAAAAGCCCTTGTTGGAGTTTTCCAAACCCATCATCTCCTCTACCGCAGTCCTGAATGTATCACCATCTGGCCCACAGCTGAAAACTATTAGACTGTGCTGGAACTTCCTTCTTCTCAGTATTCCACCCGGTTTCAAAGCAAGTAAGTCACTTTTATTTTGGTCCTGCTGCTTGGTCGTCTTTGCATGTTTCTGTAATACCACTCCAAAGCCACTCTTATTTTAGTTCCTCTGGGCAACAGGGTAAAGGATCGCTGTGCTTGGCTTAGGATCCCGGCTGATTCAACTGTGGAATGTTGGGGTAAATTAATAAACAGATTGTTTTGGCAATGTCTAACGTGTTGCACTTAGCAAGCTAAATTCCAGAGCGGGTGAAAGCGAGTGGAGAAACAAAGAAGCATTGTTGTTTTCCGAGCTGCATTATTTTAGGGGACAGCAGTGCGTGTTTTCATCCCATGTCAAAAGCTGGATGCCTTTTAGTGCATATGGCTCAGATTAGCGGCAGCTGGAGAGGCTTTATAGGGGACATAAACTTTTATTTTTTTCTACCATTCTTTTTCCATTAAGTGTCACGTTTTCACACTGCTTTTTGTTTGCGGATTGCTTTTTGGGCATGAGAGAATACTTGTTCCTTGGGGTCAAAGTAGGTACATTTTGTTTCCCAAAAGTTTGTTTCCCAACCTAAATTCAAACTGTTTGAGTTACTGGAGTTGAATTGCGCAACTGACAGCATGTTTGTCTGAGCAAATGGCCAATGATAAACCTAATTTATGAGTTTATGCCACATTTAGTGAAATATTTGCTTATACGTGTTTGACTCATTATGTAGCAGTAATGCAAAATACATACATACATTCTGGTATGTTATTAGTGTTGAATGATTGTATTGATTGTTATTGTTTTTGTCTTTCAAACATTGAGCTTTATATGTTTGCACATCTTTGCTCCCAACTAATATAACTTTTACTGTGTGTTATACACTGATGGGAAGCTGTTTAACCATGTCTCTAAAGTGTCAAGTGGCATTATTTATGTTCCATTTCCTTTGATTATCAGACCTGATAGTGTTTATTCACTACTGTAAGTGCTCAGAGCATTAGTGTGTCCTCAGATGCTTTCGGCCACGTGAGCGTACTGTAAACTATGGTCTTTGTCGTCCCTCCTAAATAGCAGTGGGGAAGTTTGAGACTGTGCTAAGATTGGGGATACGGTTCTCCCAAGACAGGGTGAATCACCAACCCAGGAAGCCATTAAAAAGAGCAAACACAGCTTCTGTCAATCATAATGAGTGACATCACAGCCAGGCATACACAGTCCAACAGTATAGTAAGAAAACATCCACTGTTAGAGGGTATTGCAGTCTGCTCCCCTATATTCCCTTAGTGGTTGCCGTTAGATATAGGCTAGCGCTTAATTGTGCCTCTGGATAATTCTATTTTTGCGGTCAGTCTTTTGGAAGAAAAGTTATTGATTTGAATTGGGTTGACTGATATGATTCTGCTAAAATAGTGACTCCAATTGAGTGTAGGTCATGTGTATCTTAGTCCTGACCTTTCAACGCAATTCATTGAATCTGTGTTAGAAGAGGAGTTCAAACCAAGTTCAGACTGTAAACAGTGAAGCCACATAAACAAAATGGAATGGTGTAGTAGTAGGCATTATAGGCAGTAATGCAGCGAGATATTGGCATGAACAAACAGCCCACAAGGGGGAGAAAATGATATTGTTACTTGAATAGACAGATACAGCCACTTACTCCAGCTATCCATGGCACATTATTTTGACTGTGTTCTCACCTTTAATGACATAATACTGCAGTGTGACTTGGTAGAGTTTTGGGATAGAGGGAATTAGGGAAACAGTTTTGCTCCCAGCATTCAAAAGAGTGTGTTTGAATACACTGTAAAGTGTAGCCCAGTTCTTAATCAATTGACTTGAACTAGGCCAATTCGATTGAATTAAGTTTTGTGAAGTTAGTTGCTTTGCTTGAATATAGCTTTATGTTTTGTGCACATTTTCATTGAAATGTCATGGAAGGGATACTTTAGGTTTAATTTCATTAGTTAGGGTTTTATACCTTGGTGCCCCTGGTCATGAGTTGGCTTAAGGTTAGTCCCTGAAATAAATGACTTCCTGTGGAAATAGGTCGAGGTGGAAGTTGTTCTTATAGCTGTGGTCTGTGGGCCTAAAGTCCTGTTGGTTAACATCAGGATCAGGAGAGAGAAGGTACAGGTACAGCACTCAGGGAACACTTCCCCTTGAGCATTGGTCTAAAGAATAATCAATCCGTACGCTCCAGTGAGTGATACATATGGTTGTCCAGATATCCGCTGTTGATTGTAGTAGGCTATTATTTAAAGGCCCAGTGTGGTCAAAAACATGATTTTCCTGTGTTTTATATATATATATATATCTCCACACTCTGAGGTTGGAATAATACTGTGAAATTGTCGAAATGATGATAATGCCCATTTAGTATAAGAGTTGTTTGAAAAGACCGCCTGAAATTTCTGTCTGTTTTGGTGGGATGGAGTTTTGGCCTGCCTGGTAATATTCCCCTCCCAAACTCAGACCACTCCCAGGCAGTCCTAGCAACATTTTTGCTTGAGAAATGTATCTTCGCTAAGAAGCTATTTTTGTTTCTTTGTTTTCAATTAAAATGATCAAAATCACAGTAAGGTACTTAATTGTTACCCAGAAATTATTTGATATTGAGATAAAAACAGCTGCATTGGACCTTTAAGTAAATTTGAAAAACAGATGTTTTCTCAGAAACTCCAGATATTGAATGGGCTGTTTCAATCTACCACTCTTAAATTAGACTAACCATAATGAATCATATTCCCCTATTAATCAGGACATCACCTACTTAAGGACCTTAAAGACTGTGAAAAAAGCAGTTTTGATACCATTTTCATCATGCTCGGGATGATATACACTGCTCAAAAAAATAAAGGGAACACTTAAACAACACAATGTAACTCCAAGTCAATCACACTTCTGTGAAATCAAACTGTCCACTTAGGAAGCAACACTGATTGACAATAAATTTCACATGCTGTTGTGCAAATGGAATAGACAACAGGTGGAAATTATAGGCAATTAGCAAGACACCCCCAATAAAGGACTGGTTTTGCAGGTGGTGACCACAGACCACTTCTCAGTTCCTATGCTTCCTGGCTGATGTTTTGGTCACTTTTGAATGCTGGCGGTGCTTTCACTCTAGTGGTAGCATGAGACGGAGTCTACAACCCACACAAGTGGCTCAGGTAGTGCAGCTCATCCAGGATGGCACATCAATGCGAGATGTGGCAAGAAGGTTTGCTGTGTCTGTCAGCGTAGTGTCCAGAGCATGGAGGCGCTACCAGGAGACAGGCCAGTACATCAGGAGACGTGGAGGAGGCCGTAGGAGGGCAACAACCCAGCAGCATGACCGCTACCTCCGCCTTTGTGCAAGGAGGAGCAGGAGGAGCACTGCCAGAGCCCTGCAAAATGACCTCCAGCAGGCCACAAATGTGCATGTGTCTGCTAAAACGGTCAGAAACAGACTCCATGAGGGTGGTATGAGGGCCCGACGTCCACAGGTGGGGGTTGTGCTTACAGCCCAACACCGTGCAGGACGTTTGGCATTTGCCAGAGAACACCAAGATTGGCAAATTCGCCACTGGCGCCCTGTGCTCTTCACAGATGAAAGCAGGTTCACACTGAGCACATGTGACAGACGTGACAGAGTCTGGAGACGCCGTGGAGAACGTTCTGCTGCCTGCAACATCCTCCAGCATGACTGGTTTGGCGGTGGGTCAGTCATGGTGTGGGGTGGCATTTCTTTGGGGGGCCGCACAGCCCTCCATGTGCTCGCCAGAGGAAGCCTGACTGCCATTAGGTACTGAGATGAGATCCTCAGATACCTTGTGAGACCATATGCTGGTGCGGTTGGCCCTGGGTTCCTCCTAATGCAAGACAATGCTAGACCTCATGTGGCTGGAGTGTGTCAGCAGTTCCTGCAAGAGGAAGGCATTGATGCTATGGACTGGCCTGCCCGTTCCCCAGACCTGAATCCAATTGAGCACATCTGGGACATCATGTCTCGCTCCATCCACCAACGCCACGTTGCACCACAGACTGTCCAGGAGTTGGCGGATGCTTTAGTCCAGGTCTGGGAGGAGATCCCTCAGGAGACCATCCGCCACCTCATCAGGAGCATGCCCAGGCGTTGTAGGGAGGTCATACAGGCACGTGGAGGCCACACACACTACTGAGCCTCATTTTGACTTGTTTTAAGGACATTACATCAAAGTTGGATCAGCCTGTAGTGTGGTTTTCCACTTTAATTTTGAGGGTGACTCCAAATCCAGACCTCCATGGGTTGATAAATATTATTTCCATTGATCATTTTTGTGTGATTTTGTTGTCAGCACATTCAACTATGTAAAGAAAAAAGTATTTAATAAGATTATTTCATTCATTCAGATCTAGGATGTGTTATTTTAGTGTTCCCTTAATTTTTTTGAGCAGTGTAAATAAGTGACTTGGCCCCAAGCCAATTGTTTATGTCTAATGTGTTGAGATGTGCAGAAAAGTTGCCCTGTCTCCCCTCAATTGTGGACATGGCTGCTGTCCATGTTCATTTGACTCTGCATTGCTCTGAGGCGGGGACAATATTTGGCCGTAAAAAAACAAACACAAGCTGTCTTTTTAAGTAACAAAGCTATTCTGTTTTGGCATACTGGTTTGTAAAAATCCCAATCGACACCCTGTAGCTCATTCCAGTTGAACCTTGCCCCCTGAAGGACCATTGTAGATAGAAAGAAAACATCTCCCAACATCACAATGTGGTTTTAGACCTTTGTTAAATAAAGTTGTCTCTGTGAAAATAATCGTAATAATTGCATGTTTAAACATAATCTTTTTGTCTATTTGACATTATCCATTTGACATTATCCTAGTATCCTTATCGACAAATAGTTATTGTAGGAAGCTTGTTGCTATATGTGCTATAGTTCTGTTTAAATTATGGTGATTTGCTAGTTTTCAATTTTCCTTTCATAATGGGAAGGAATCATGGTTCTCAGTGGCATGCTGAAGGTGCTACACAATAGTCAGTCAGAGCTGGCATTTCCATGTGGTGGCTCACGTAATGTCATAACAATAAACTGTCGCTTATATTGTATCTCTCAAATAGGACAGATAAGACATAGGAACACTTGCAATTGCTTTCTGTCTTGTTTATGGATTTGTAATACCAAAGCTTTCATCACAGTTTCCAGCTCACAGTTCACATCCATTAACTTTGAGACTACTCTCTGCATGGAGTAAGGAAACATTACTGCTCTCTGCTCTCTGATTTCAATCACTATTTGCACATTTTATTATTGTACAACCGCTCAGTTTCTCAGGTCTGGCTGTCAAACAGCATGTTTGTCCTCTCCTTTGAGACTCCTGCGTTGCGTGAGCCACAGTGCATTTAGCACCACGCCACTCTTTAAAAAGTAGCCCTGAAATCATAGAACTATTCACAGAGCTAGACATGTGATTTTCTCCCCCACGTGTAAGAGTCATTATATCCTGAATGTTGCAATGCTCCTCTGCATATGTCAGCAAATAAAAATGTCCTTTCCGAAGTTAAGTTGTCAGTTTGTCTCAACTTATGAAAAGAGAAATGCATGGAACTACTGTCTTTAGCTGGACTATTGTAAGCATTGTTATATACAGTATATGCTACATATTATATATGTGAGTGTCACAGAATATGGTATAGCACGTGTTTAAGTATGTTCTTGGCCTGCTGCAAAGTCAAATACAATACATCACCTTCAGTGCCTATACAGTACACCTACTCATCCTATGCAATCTCTGTTGAGCATCTGATTTAAGGTTGCTAAAGCATGTGCCTGCCATGAACTCTTCAGTGTGACACATTACACACAATGGTCAGTGCCATCCTCATTGCAATGCATATAATTCACCATTGAAAGAGTACTGTAGCCCAATGCTACATTTTCCATCTAGAAAGGAAGGTCTCATCCTTCCGTTGTATCAAAGGGATACATAACAAAGACAGGAGCCTTTTAATTATTTTAAAGTGCACTTTTCAATCAAGTGGACATTCTATTGTTTGATTCACAATGGCTTGTATGTCTGGACAATAAAGTCATTTGTATCCTTGGAACTCATCTGAGGTATTCCATTTGATTCCTTAGCAGAAAATGAGGAAATTGGCCTTTGGAAGATACACCAGAACAATGGTTTCAGAAATGATCAATAACCTACCTCAATGATCAACTCAATGCTTCCTCATCTCATGATTCTCATGCTTTATCAGAATATGTTCGAATCACATGTAGCCTACCTAATGAATAAAGAGTTAAATCAGTACTTCATTACATTTAAGTTTTGAAATGATTTTCTACCTGTTTCTGAAATCACTTTAAAACAAAGGAGAAATTGGCTTAGAAGGATTTGAATCACTATGTGTAAGGAAAGAGATGAATAAAAAAGCAGCAACTGTCAAAATAATTGAGCCAAGACCTATTCTGAGGCAGAATTTACTTTGTCTATCTGTATGAGAGTTTATTTAATCATTTAAACCAAAAAAGGTTGATAGACTATGTGCTGTTAATGCTTTATTGCATGCATAATGTGTTGGCTGCTCACATGATGTTTCTCACAACATCTTCATTCATACACTATGTTTGAGTTTTGGGGGGGGAGAGATTGCAAGGTTGCAACAAAACTTTAACTTGAGATGTCCCTCTTTCTTGCCATGTATCTTTGGCATTAAAAGTTCACACTTGGTTGGGATTATCAGTGAATGTTCGGAGATAACATGTAGATAACCAAAGTGTGCCGTGCCTATTCACTATTCATATATGTATATCCAGCAGAGAATATGACAGCATTTAACTACGCTTTATGTGAAGTTTAAAACGGACTTTGCTGAAATCAGAACTGATGTTTTGCTACAATAATGCATCTACTTTGGTTTGATTTATTCGGGCAGCCATCGACAAGCACATATCGCCATTCTCCCAGGAAGATTAGACTGTAATGCAACATATTGTGGCTGAGAAAAATGTAAAACAGTCCTAAGTCTTAAAACCTTTTCCAGAAAATGGTCTCAAGCAATATTCACTGTTACTACGAAATCGACCAGCAGTGGTAGAATTCTTGAGATATTTGTCATGTTTAGTGTGCTAAATCGACAATGACAAATTATCCTACTAACAAGTCTAGCCATAAAAATAAAAACAAATGGTCACCTCCCATACTCAGATGGTAAATTACTTTAACCCAAAGGTAAATACAACGTGTTTTGAAGGTTGGTTTAGGTTTTCATTGGCGTATATTCTGTCTGCCTAAACATTGGCTTTCTGTGACAGGGTGGGTTTCTTAAAGCAGAGGCTGACATCTGGCCAGTTGTTTGGTAACATTTTCCATGTTTTGTTTGTTGAAGACCTGAGGTTTTAAAAGATTCTAAGACTTTGTTTTTTTCCCTCCTGAGGTGGAGTATTGGCAAATACACAGAAGGGACCACAAAGACACAAGGTTTTCCAGTATGAACCGGGCCTTTAACAGGAAAAAAGGTAAGCACTCAGACAGATTTGGGTTCTGTTCCCCATCTGTAAAGCCCAGTTTCTCCACACCGTCTACTTCAGCTGATATTATGACTGTGCATGTTTCGGTGAGCTACTTGTTCTTATACCTGGAGCTAACTACGTAATCTACATGTGCACTGTAGTACTGAAAATGTCTGACACGACCGCTGCGGTTTCGCAACAACAGCTTGACGTATTTGCCATCTGTCCTACCACTCCAACTCCCTCCACTCGCATGAATCAACAGACCCGGAAAGTCCAAAGACACTACTGGACAATTTTTGGGCCCAGGTGGCCCTGAGTGTTCTAATGTTATTTCAGTTTTATAATTTACCTCGGCCCTGTCAGTCACCCAATGAGGAGATGAAGACATATCAGGCTAGGCAGATCTCTACTCCTGGTTCAGATTAGATTTCCCTTTCATGGACGATATTGAAATACAGCTTGGCGCTAAGGTGCTCCGCTACTGTCATTTTTCATAGGTTTTACTTTCACAAGAATCTAAGTTGATACTTTGTCATATTTTGAACTCCGACTCTGGAGGGCACGTTTAGGGAGTCTATTTTAAGATTGGGCATAACAGAGAAGTTATGGCTTCACAGCTGACACAGAATGTAGTCAGTGAAGTAGACACAGTAGCACAGTTTACCATTCCCCGTCTCGCACTGATGGGCCCACAAATGCCCCCATACATACTTGCACACAGTCCAGTTCTGTGCGATTGTAGAGAACTACAGAGGCGCATCCAGCCATCTGGCATAAAGAGGGCATTAAAGCCTTTCAGCGTAGGACAAAGGTCCCTTCGATCCCTCCCCGAACACAACCGACATTTTACCCCAGACCGACACAGAACACAGGGCTTTTGGAGACAACCATTCATTACCAGAGCATTGCTCATAACTGATTAAGAATAGGGCTTGGTAAGGAAATACAAAAGAGTATGACAGATCTAGTTGCTCAAACGTTTCTTATACAGATTATAATGTTATTTTCCAGGTCTCATTACAGTGCATGACTGTGCAGATTCATCGCTAGCTATTCATCAATATATTGAGTCGATATTGCACTCTCAGCATGCATGCATTACTGGTGGTTATTAAAAGCCTCCTGTTGAGATTGAATGTTTTAGCACAGATTATTAATTGTACTCTTTAAACACTGGGACTTTCATCCTTTCACGATAGCATTTGGGAATTAGCATTATTACGTCTATATTTCTAGTGTCCTATGAGCAAAGTTCCTGCAGACCTGTGTCAATCACTTTGTTATAATTAGTATTTAGCAGATATTCTTTATTTCTTGTATGTTCCTTCATCCTATATTTATTCATTTGAACTGATGCCAAAATGTGGTTGTAAAAATAAACAAAACTAAATAAATTACGTTTCCTCATTCACCTTAATATGCAAGTTATTTGTTTGGTCTGTCTGGCTACATACTGAGCATAATTTTTGTCTGATGTTATCTTGCTGTTCCTATTAGGCATTCATGAATTCCAATTAGACTACTGCCTCTTTTCATACAGTGCCTTCGGAAAGTATTCAGACCTCTTGACTTTTTCCACATTTTGTTATGTTACAGCCTTATTGTAAAATTGATTAAATTGTTTTTTTCCCCTCATCAATCTACACACAATAGCCCATAATGACAAAGGAAAAACAGGTTTGTATAAATTTTTGCTAATTTATATTTAAAGAAAACTTAAATATCACATTTACATAAGTATTCAGACCCTTTACTCAGTACTTTGTTGAAGCACCTTTGGCAGCGATTACATCATCGAGTCTTCTTGGGTATGACGCTACAAGCTTGGCACACCTGTATTTGGGGAGTTTCTTCCATTCTTAACTGCATATCCTCTCAAGCTCTGTCAGGTTGGATGGGGAGCATTGCTGCGCAGCTATTTTCAGGTCTCTCCAGAGCTGTTAGATCGGGTTCAAGTCTGGCCTCTGGCTGGGCCTCTCAAGGACATTCATAGACTTATCCCGAAGCCACTCCTGCGTTGTTTTGGATGTGTGCTTAGGGTCGTTGCCCTGTTGGAAGGTGAACCTTCGCCCCAGTCTGAGGTCCTGAGCGCTCTGGAACAGGTTTTCATCAAGGTTCTCTCTGTACTTTGCTCCATTCATCTTTGCCTTGATCCTGACTAGTCTCCAAGTCCCTGCCACTGAAAAACATCCCCACAGCATGATGCTGCCACCACCATGCTTCACCGTAGGGACGGTGCCAGGTTTCCTCCATACGCAACGCTTGGCAATCAGGCCAAAGAGTTCAATCTTGGTTTCATCAGACCAGAGAATCTTGTTTCTCATGGTCTGAGAGTCTTTAGGTGCCTTTTGGCAAGCTCCAAGCGGGCTGTCATGCACCTTTTACTGAGGAGTGGCTTCCGTCTGGCCACTCTACCATAAAGGCCTAATTGGTGGAGTGCTGCAGAGATGTTGTCCTTCTGGAAGGTTATCCCATCTCCACAGAGGAACTCTAGAGCTCTGTCAGCGTGACCATCAGGTTCTTGGTCACCTCCCTGACCAAGGCCCTTCTCCACTGATTTCTCAGTTTGGCCAGGCGGCCAGCTCTAGGAAGAGTCTTGTTGGTTCCAAACTTCTTCCATTTAAGAATGATGGGGGCCACTGTGTTCTTGGGGACCTTCAATGCTGCAGACATTTTTTGGTACCCTTCCCCAGATCTGTGCCTCGACACAATCCTGTCTCGGAGCTCTACGGACAATTCCTTAGACCTCATGGCTTGGTTTTTGCTCTGACATGCACTGTCAACTGTGAGACCTTATATAGACAGGTGTGTGCCTTTCTAAATCATGTTCAATCAATTGAATATACCACAGGTGGACTCCAATCAACTTGTAGAAACATCTCAAGGATGATCAATGGAAACAGGATGCACCTGAGCTCAATTTCGAGTCTCATTGCAATTGAGTCTCATTGCAAAGGGTCTGAATACTTAAATAATGTATTTCAGTTTTCTATTTTTAATAAATTTGCACCAATGTATAAAAACCTGTTTTTGCTTACATTTACATTTACATTTATGCTTCATCATTATGGGGTATTGTGTGTAGATTGCTGAGGATTTCTTAATTTTTTTTATTCCATTTTAGAATAAGGCTGTAACGTAACAAAATGTGGAAAAAGTCAATGGTTCTGAATACTTTCTGATGGCGCTCTATGTGCAAATATTTGAGATATTTGAAATAGTATTTGAACCCAGGTCTGGTGTCAATACAAGCAATTCCCACTTTTCAGATTGAGTTAAAATTAGGTAGTTTTAACTCATGGTATAATGCAGTATGTGTATGTATGAAAGACACCTAATTATCAAAATAGTGCATGTAATTCATCAAACACAGTGCAAGTGAAGAACTGTTTTCAACGCTGGATATGTGCATTTTTCTTTTAATCCTACATCCTTGACCTTACCAGAATCAAATGGTAGGTTCGAAATTGCTATCCCCAAATAATAATACATTATGCAGATATCTCTTTAAACAGCATAAGCTGCATGTGGCTAACCCGGTCATGCTAACCTTAACCTTTACGATAATGAGTTGCAAATTGAAATAATACACACATGTCTGTGTCCACCAGCAACACATTTCAGGGTATATGATTCTATCATCCATGCAAAGACTTTGCAGCTGTAAACTCAACAGGTAAAAATATACTTGTGTTTCCAAGTGAAACGGGCTATCCTGTAATCACCAGGGGCCCGTGGCACAGAGACACTTTTGTATCTGATGATGACAGATAAATAATTGGGCACAAATCTCTCTCGTCAATTTCTTTCCAGAGTTGTGCATCCAATTACCAGTCGCTGAACATTGAACAGCAAGACTGCCTATGATTTAGAGATAAATGAAAGAAAAGGGATGTTTGGAATCACAAAGGAACCATAATACATGTCTGGCTGCACAGTTATGTCCCGTTGTGAAGCCTTGTGTTCAACTGACCAAATTATTATGCTTATCAAACTTTTGGATGTTTTTGTCATTGTAATACTAGTATCATTCTTGTACAGGTTTGGTTGACAATCTGGAGGTTGTCATTGGTGACAACATGGGGGCCTTTATTTCTGTGTTTTGTTGAGTTGATCATATCTAGCGAGTCCTGCCATGAGGGGTTTTGATCATTTTTATCACCTATGTTTATTGCTGATGCCCAGAGACATGACTGGGTGGTCTTGTGATGATGTGGGATGCAGCTTTCCTTGAGGAAGATGATCAAGGAGAGTTGGAGACTTGCAGGGCAGTAATAAAATAGAAAGTACTGTACAGTCTTTGAAAAGCGTACAACAAAAGATAGGCTTTGGTGTATTTTGATGTTGTGCATAAGCATGCACATTCACGCGCACACACACCAAAACACACACATACACACACACACACACACGTTTCCATATTTCCATTTTACAGGAAGGAAAATAATGTACATAGGCTAACTCATAAAAAGCTACGATTTCAGTCCTCAATTTGTTTTATTCAGCGTTCATATTGTGAATGGGGCAATTTTGATCCGGATTCCATGAGCTATTCCATTTCTGAATATGGAATTGACTTCAATCCTTGTAACAATGGGCTTTCCATATAATGAAGAAATGTCAAAATTATTCATGGTGCTCAGAGAATGCCCTCCTTAAAAACAAGGGTCACATTATACTTATTAAAATATATGTCTGTTTGACTTCCTCCTCAAAGAGGGATCATAAGAGTTTGGATTGGCCAGGAAATAGATTTGTATGTTATCATCAATGCATTGGGAGTAAGACATCAGGGCAGTCCACCAGATTGTTTTATATCCATTGAATGACAAGATGGGGAGGATTAGAAACAAATACATTAAATGTGAGATTGTGTACACTCGCGACAAGGGGGCATACTGTATATCCACTACTATTGTCCTTTATTTGTCATTTGGAGAGGTTACAAGAGGCTTTTTAATTTCGCTGGACCACCTTGGCAGTTAATATCCAGACAAACTGTAAAACAAAGTATTAGAGGTGCTAAACCATTTGAGCTTAGCTTAACTCCTCTGACCAGCAGACAAATGAGGCAGCTGGACAAATAATATAGGGAGCTGTGCCTTGTAAGAATTATTGACAACTATTTTATGCTAGCATTTTTATGGGGATGGAAGAGTGATTGTACTAAATGTGTTTGGGTCCTGTTAAGTCCCATTTTATGTGGAATGCCATTCATCCCAGATATGACATGTATGTACAGGTATACTTGTCAGAGGTGATCTACAAAATTATTATATATATTTTTTCAACAGAGCTGTTCCCTATAAACTGTTTGGGTCATTCATTATACAGCTACTGTCTTTTCAAAAGCTGCATTTTCTTTGACAGGGAAATTATTAATGAGCATCTCTCTGGAAATGGTTCCCTCAAAGGGCACTGCCTTAATGTCATTGTAACACTTATGAATGTTACCTAGCCTATGACATTTCCCTTAGCTTTAGATGTGAACCACTGCTTGCATGGCTGCTTTGCTCAGCTAATGCAGGGTTTCCTTCCCAAACTCGGCATGACTTGACGAAGGGTTTGCAAACCCAGCAAACTCATTGTCAGCTTTGACTCGATAGAATGCAGTGGTGAATGACTGTTTCCCTGCATTGAACAACTTTATCGAAGCAATTGTGTTGCAATCACTGTACTTATACAGTGTATGCTTTTTAGGTTTAAGTTTACAAGGTGTTTTTAGAGGGCTATCTCTTGATTGAGCAATTCAAAGTTGTGCTCTTCTCAGTCTGACCTTTGAGTCATCCTCTGGAAGGATGATGATGAGTAACCTTTGGGATAATGGAAGGCTTTACTCTTGTAGCTTCAACAAACAACATATGTTGAAAATGTCTAGAAAAGGTCTAAATATGATTCAAAATGGCCTTGAAATCAGTGCAACATAAATACGAAATCATCATCGACTGTTGAGGCAAAATTCTCAGTATCGTCATTACCCTCAAGGTGATGATGGTTGGAAATCTAAGTGCAAAAGGAACACAAGGACGGTCTCCACTCTGAGTCCCATTCACTGGCAAGTACGCTCCCCTCATCATTGTATTGCATTGTGTTGGAGGAGATTGTTGGAGATCCATTGTATTTTATTTTATCCTTAATGTTTAACCATTTGTATCTGTCCGCTTCATTTAATTAAAAAGGATATCTAGAGGCTTTAAATACTGATGGAGGTATTTTAGACTTCAGTCCCCCGGAGCCTTTTGATCGATCCAGCTGAACTCTAAACGAGACAAATTGGAGATTAATTGGACATTGTTTTCCTGTAAGAGCCGAGTGCTGGCAATGGCTAGCCTGGCCCATGAGCGATGAATTGCTGCCGTCCCAGATAGCATTACCTGTGTAATTCATTAAAGTGAATGTATATAGAGGGGAGATAATGAGCTCAGTGTAACACCCTGGCTCTGGGACTCTATATGTTGAGCCAGGGTGTGTTCTTTCTATGTGTTATATTTCTATGTTGGGGGTTCTAGTTCTTCTGTTTCTTTGTTGGCCTGAATGACTCCCAATCAGAGGCAACGAGTGTCAGCTGTGGCTGGTTGTCTCTGATTGGGAGCCATATTTAAACTGTCTGTTTTTCCCTTTGTGTTTGTGGGTTCTTGTTCCGTGTTGGTCTATGTTACCTAGGACGTTACGAGTCGTTTGTTGTTTTGTTCATTGTCAGTATTTATCACTATAGATAAATAAACATGTTCGTTCATCACGCTGCGCCTTGGTCCTCCTCTCTTAACGACGATCGTGACACTCAGACTAGGGCTTGGTCCGTCTGGAACTCCGAAAGGCTTTACTACTAACTGTAGTTCTGAAAACAATGCGCTTGTTTTAATTTCACACAAAGCACTAGCTTTGATGTAAAGTCGTGGTCTTACGTAATTTAGCAGACGCTCTTATCCAGAGCGACTTACAGTTAGTGAGTGCATACATTTTCATACTGGCCCCCCGTGGGAAACGAACCCACAACCCTGGCGTTGCAAGCGCCATGCTCTACCAACTGAGCTACATGGGGCTAATGACACAAATACTAATTTTCACAAAGTCTGCTGCCTCAGTTTTGATGATGGCAATTTGCATATACTCCAGAATGTCATGAAGAGTGATCAGATTAATTGCAATTCATTGCAAAGTCCCCCACAAAAAACATTTCCACTGCATTTCAGCCTTGCCACAAAAGGACCAGCTGACATCATGTCAGTGATTCTCTCGTTAACACAGGTGAGAGTGTAGACGAGGACAAGGTTGGAGATCACTCTGTCATGCTGATTGAGTTAGAATAACAGACTTAAAGCTTTAAAAGGAGGGTGGTGCTTGAAATTATTGTTCTTCCTCTGTTAACCATGGTTACCTGCAAGGAAACACGTGCCGTCATCATTGATTTGCACAAAAAGGGCTTCACAGGCAAGGATATTGCTGCTAGTAAGATTGCACCTAAATCAATTGTTTATCGGATCATCAAGAACTTCAATGGCAGCAGGCAGGTGTGAGTGCATCTGCACGCACAGTGAGGCGAAGACTTTTGGAGGATGGCCTGGTGTCAAGAAGGGCAGCAAAGGAGCCACTTCTCTCCAAGAAAAACATCAGGGACAGACTGATATTCTACAAAAGGTACAGGGATTGGACTGCTGAGGACTGGGTTAAAGTCATTTTCTTTGATGAATCCCCTTTCCGATTGTTTGGGGCATCCGGAAAACACCTTGTCCGTAGAAGACAAGGTGAGCGCTACCATCAGTCCTGTGTCATGCCAACAGTAAAGCATCCTGAGACCATTAATGTGTGGGGTTGCTTCTCAGCCAAGGGAGTGGGCTCACTGACAATTTTGCCTAAGAACACAGCCATGAATAAAGAATGGTACCAACACATCCTCTGAGAGCAACTTCTCCCAACCATCCAAGAACAGTTTGGTGACGACCAATGCCTTTTCTAGCATGTTGGAGCGCCTTGCCATAAGGCAAAAGTGATAACTAAGTGGCACGGGGAACAAAACATCGACATTTTGGGTCCATGGCCAGGAAACCCCCCAGACCTTAATCCCATTGAGAACTTGTGGTCGATCCTCAAGAGGCGGGTGGACAAACAAAAACCCACAAATTCTGACAAACTCCAAGCATTGATTATGCAAGGATGGGCTGCCATCAGTCAGGATGTGGCCCAGAAGTTAATTGACAGCATGCCAGGGCGGATTGCAGAGGTCTTGAAAAAGAAGGGTCAACACTGCAAATATTGACTCTTTGCATAAACGTAATGTAATTGTCAATAAAATACTTTGACACTTATGGAATGCTTGTAATTATACTTCAGTATACCATAGTAACATCTGATAAAAATATCTCATAACACTGAAGCAGCGAACTTTGTGAAGACTAATACTTGTGTCATTCTCAAAACGTTTGACCACGCCGGAACTATTATTGTTTGATTACTTTCCCTGTAGTCTCCATCAGGCACCTCTTTCGACATGACATGTAACCTTAAAGCTGTCACTGATTCAGACTGTTCAGGACACACATGCCACATTAAACTGACCTTCACACTCTCAGACACATCCTCTCATGCCCACAGCGCTTTATTTCTCCCGTCTACTTGTTTCCCCCCGGTGCCAGTCAATTTTTTGTGTGACTGTACAGTCCGCCTTTTGCAGTTTTATATCAAGTGGGCACGAGAGGTGGGGACGCCTCTATTAATCAAGACTGGGTGCTGACGCATAGAAAATGTGGCTGGGCTTCCTGCCTTCTCTGCTGCAGTGACTGCTGGACCTGCCCCAATTCATCGTAGTTAGAATTTACAGTTCCTTAGCGAGGGGGGGTTAGTGCTTTTTTAAGTCGGTTTCGGTTTGGTTCTGAAAATATTATCACAGTTTTCGATTTCGGTTTCAATATTTTTTTTTACAACATTCAATGCATTATGAAATAATTACATTCAAAAGATTTTAGAGCTTTTTAATGGAAATTTCAAAGCCCAAAATAGTGAACATTCAATTGTCAAAATATTGAGAACTTTCCATTGTCTCTGTCAGGTCCACGTTGGGTAAACATCTATAGAAAGAGAAGAAATTACTATGAAATAATATAATATTTAAGTTGTGTATATTACTTAGTTTTATTTGACGACTTTATTATTTTAAATATTTTTTGGTCATCTCATCTCTGCTCAGGCAGTAGCAGCCAGTCAACCAAACAACCATCTAACATTATCTCTGTGCTCCCCATACAGTCTTTGAATCATCCTACTTAGCTAGTATGCTGCAGAGCTGTCTTACAAAATCATTTGACTAGTTCTTCAAAATACAGAAGGCATACTTTCAAGACTGCTTATTACCAACTACTACACCTACAATCGGGTAGAGCTACCTTACGAACTGTCTCTATAACTTTCATTGTTGTGTTGTGTACATTCCTCTCACATGCGGTCTGTGTGTAGGCTCAGTCTCTGTCCAAGCCGGGAAGAACAGGCACAATGGATTATGGTCATTGTAGTTAATTACCACCTTTCTGCGCTGAACTAGGTTGAATATTTGCTTAATGAAAACAACAACTCCCTTCAGCCCGCCGACCTACATACCTCTTGACTTAATTTATCTTGTGAATTATTTGATTTCTAGAGAAACAGCGCATTGAGCTCACCTAAAAACAAACTAAATGGAATTCAAGTAATTGAACCAAATTCAGTCAATAAGTTGTTTGATAACATATCGCTTAGCACTACCCTGAGAACACTACCAGGAGATTGATCTCACTCATTCACTCTTTGATGATAAGTAGTATGGTGATTATGGATAGAGCTAGTGCTGTGTCACTGCTTAGCAGATGGGTCAGCTGTATAATTGTTATGCGCTTCATTCATACAGTGCCTCCAGAAAGTGTTCACACCCCTTTACTTTTTCCACATTTTGTTGTGTTACAGCCTGAATTTAAAATGGATTAAATTGAGATTTGTTTTCACTGGCGTACACACAATACCCCATAATGTCAAAGTGGAATTATGTTTTTTTCTTATTACTTTTTTCAAATTAATAAAAAATGAAAAGCTGAAATGTCTTGAGTCAATAAGTATTCAACACCTTTGTTATGGCAAGCCTGAATAAGTTCAGGAGTAGAAATGTGTTTAACAAGTCACATAATAAGTTGCAAGGACTCACTCTGTGTGCAATAATAGTGTTTAACATGATTTTGAATGACTACCTCGTCTCTGTACCCCACACATACAATTATCTGTAAGGTCCCTCACTCGAGCAGTGAATTTCAAAAACAGATTCAACCACACAGACCAGGGAGGTTTCCCAATGCCTCGCAAACAAGGGCACCTATTGGTAGGTCAGACATAAAAAAGCAGACATTGGGTATCCCTTTGAGCATGGTGAAGTTATTAATTACACTTTGGATGGTGTATCAATACACCCAGTCACTACAAAGATACAGGCGTCCTTCCTAACTCAGTTGCTGGAGAGATTTAGATTTAGGAGCTTCGGCGGCTGAGCCCCAGTTATGAATAATCGTCTTAAATAATGTCATTCTTCGACTGCCTTTACAATGTAATTCCAATAACTTTAAGTTGGCGGTAGCTGTTTCCAAAGATGGTTAAAGTTACATTTATTTTGTTTGGATTTGTCTTAGATTCTCTTGATTCATTCTTTAAATATAAGAAAATAAAGAACTTTGATGTATATCAATTTAAAAGATTAATGACTTTAAACACAATTGTTCTATTTTTAAGTGACATGAGACCCAACTGTGATATCTCTTTTCAGATAAATCCTGGATGCACACTCCAGAAGCGCTGGCAAAGCATTACGTACCCTACAATGCCAAGGTACGTATCATGATCTGCCTTTCTAAAACAATCAAGATCATGTTCCCTCACAGGTTTTGGAAGTTTTTACCTTTCACTGATTCAGATTGATGTTCAGCATGCCACCATGCATACCTATTGACAGGTCTCACACCTACCAAGGCTTTGAAAAAGTCATGTTTACTTGGGAATAGTTCTCTGATAGTTTTCTGTTATACATAGTTTTGACTATGGCTTTGTCAAAAATAAAACCCTTTCAATATGAAGCTATTGAGTTTTTCCTAGCTCTGAACAAGGTGTCTGCTTCACACTACAGTCAAAGAGCAAACACACACACAGGCAGCCTATAAAAACTTCCTGACTGACTGCAAAGTAAACACAACAGTAGATTCTGACTGGAAACCCACAGACCATTACAAAACAACTGATTTGTTTAGTCTTCTCTGTCTTTGTTATGCGGCACACATCTTAAAGGAAAACTCCCGGAAAGAAAGTCTCCCGTCTAGAGGTGTTTTCTGCTCTGCTTCACCCAAAGACTCCCCTCATATTGGAGGCAGAGCGCCTGTCAGTACACATCCAGCAGCTCCCGAGATGTCTTATTGAAGTGAAGCGAAAAAAGGCTAAAGTAGAAAGTCCAAACTGACACATCTGCTGCCGCTCAAGACTGGAACAGCAGAGAGGAGAGCAAACATAACATCAGGCAGTGGATGGGAGTGAGGGGCAGCAGGGAACAGTACCTTTGCCAATAACCTTCCCAAGGTGATGGATCACCACAGGCTGGGCTTAGACAGTGGAACAGCCTTTACAGTCCAGCAGAACAGAATGCATAGGTCAGGAACGAGACTCACTCCATCCCATGTAGCATATCTGTCATTTGCTGCATCCACTTGCAGAACCCGGCTGCGCTCATATGTGTCCTTGAGTGCGGACAGCATTTGTCACGGCGGTGCAAATGCTGACACCATTTGAATACAGGCCCATCCATCTTTACGCTCTATTGATAGGAGCGTGAAGTGCCATTTTTGGCATCGTTTGCCAGATTTTTGGCATTGTTTGCCCATTGTGTACCCACTGTGTGTTCTGTAGCGGAATTAAATCATGAAGGAGGTAAGTGGATATAATGTCAGAGACCAGTATACAGTATGGGCAGAACCACTGATGTAAATGGCTTGAATTTTGAAACAATTGTTGCATCTCATTATGTTGATGAATGAAAGATCTTAGGAAACCTTAAATCGTTGTATTATTTGATATTACTCCCAAATCATGTTGAAACAGACTGGTGCCATTACATTGGGAGACACTAACGGGGAGAGTACAGAGTCTCATTACTAAACTAGGCAAGCCATATTGAGAGCAACTGTTTCATAGACAGATGGAGTTTAGGTCTAAAGGTCATTGGCTCCATCTGTTGGATAGCAGCAGTAGTGCTGCCTTTTGGGGGGGGGGGGGGATTCCTGCAAACCCTCCTATACTCTGAAGCCTCTTTTTTTATTTGATACACAACATAGAGACATTGTAAGGCATTCATAGATACTTTAACAGTCTTATAGTGCATTGTGACTTAATTCTGTATAACTGTATGCCTAAAGTAAAGTGACACTTTTTTTTTTCCCCCTTTTTATTCTAGTTTCTTGGAAACACAGAAGTTGATCAACCGAAAGGCACAGAGATTGTTAAAGATGCAGTTAGAAAGTTAAAGGTAAGTTAGTGATATACTTTATTTCCTTGGAAACCTGAATTAAAGCTGTGTTACAGAACTTCTTCATCTAGGGGGGCTGGTGAGTATAAAGACGGTCCCCGAAATTGGACCTCATTGGACAGAAAAGTGCACTCCAGGGCGGGCCTCTCTACGCCCACCAGCAACAGCTTAGACGTTTAGGTCAGTTTTTATTTCCACACGTTGATACCCTAAAACTCAGTATTTTGTGGTTAACTGTAATCAGATAAATGTAACCATACTGTACATTCTAGCCAGAATTCAAGGTATACTAATAGCAACTATCTTCCAAGTTATACCTTCATTTTGAGGACTGAGGGTGAGAGAAGAAGCATGTAGCGTGTTGTACCCAGGAATTTACTATAGCATGGATCATAATGACTTACTAGTCAACTAAAAAAGACCGCTACTTATAGCTAACCTCATTTTCGTAATCTTTAGAAATATAGAGTTTCCCTCAGCTAGAGTTCAGCCAGTTTTACTGCCACCGATCACCTTTGCTCTGCCTCATTCTGCTATCAGCATGTCAGCTAATATGCTGTTTTCTTCTGTAATAATTTCAATTGTGAGGCCATTCAAGGGGAAACTTGTTTTCATACCCATCCACCCTTTTGTTACTTCAAGGTATTGAACACTTTGCTGTTCAGTGAATGGGTCATGATAGTTGAGTCATCATTGGCCATATTGTTGACCATTGGTCAAAGCCAGACCCAATCAGTACAGCACACTCCAATTCACCCTGCCCCATCTCTCTTTTGATTATTTCCTTTCTTTGTGTGCTTCTCCCTTTATTTTCTGAACCTTACCTTAACACCACTGCCAATGGATCTCAAGTGTGGAGTTCAGGTCAGACCAAGGTAAGATCATTGAATATAGTCTTATTTTGGGGATTCAGCCTCTTGGTATGTTGAACTCCACACTTGAAACACACTGATTGTAGTATTTTTTTCTTCTTCTTTTTCTCTCTCGCTCTGTTGTCTCCATACAGTGAGGGAAAAAAGTATTTGATCCCCTGCTGATTTTGTACGTTTGCCCACTGACAAAGAAATGATCAGTCTATAATTTTAATGGTAGGTTTATTTGAACAGTGAGAGACAGAATAACAACAAAAAAATCCAGAAAAACGCATGTCAAAAATGTTATAAATTGATTTGCATTTTAATGAGGGAAATAAGTATTTGACCCCCTCTCAATCAGAAAGATTTCTGGCTCCCAGGTGTCTTTTATACAGGTAACGAGCTGAGATTAGGAGCACACTCTTAAAGGGAGTGCTCCTAATCTCAGTTTGTTACCTGTATAAAAGACACCTGTCCACAGAAGCAATCAATCAATCAGATTCCAAACTCTCCACCATGGCCAAGACCAAAGAGCTCTCCAAGGATGTCAGGGACAAGATTGTAGACCTACACAAGGCTGGAATGGGCTACAAGACCATCGCCAAGCATCTTGGTGAGAAGGTGACAACAGTTGGTACGATTATTCGCAAATGGAAAAAACACAAAAGCACTGTCAATCTCCCTCGGCCTGGGGCTCCATGCAAGATCTCACCTCGTGGAGTTGCAATGATAATAATAATAATAACAATGATCATGAGAACGGTGAGGAATCAGCCCAGAACTACACTGGGGGATCTTGTCAATGATCTCAAGGCAGCTGGGACCATAGTCACCAAGAAAGCAATTGGTAACACACTACGCCGTGAAGGACTGAAATCCTGCAGCGCCCGCAAGGTCCCCCTGCTCATGAAAGCACATATACAGGCCCGTCTGAAGTTTGCCAATGAACATCTGAATGATTCAGAGGAGAACTGGGTGAAAGTGTTGTGGTCAGATGAGACCAAAATCGAGCTCTTTGGCATCAACTCAACTCGCCGTGTTTGGAGGAGGAGGAATGCTGCCTATGACCCCAAGAACACCATCTCCACCGTCAAACATGGAGGTGGAAACATTATGCTTTGGGGGTGTTTTTCTGCTAAGGGGACAGGACAACTTCACTGCATCAAAGGGACGATGGACAGGGCCATGTACCGTCAAATCTTGGGTGAGAACCTCCTTCCCTCAGCCAGCACATTGAAAATGGGTCATGGATGGGCATACCAGCATGACAATGACCCAAAGCACACGGCCAAGGCAACAAAGGAGTGGCTCAAGAAGAAGCACATTAAGGTCCTGGAGTGGCCTAGCCAGTCTCCAGACCTTAATCCCATAGAAAATCTGTGGAGGGAGCTGAAGGTTCGAGTTGCCAAACGTCAGCCTCGAAACCTTAATGACTTATAGAAGATCTGCAAAGAGGAGTGGAACAAAATCCCTCCTGAGATGTGTGCAAACCTGGTGGCCAACTACAATAAACGTCTGACCTCTGTGATTGCCAACAAGGATTTTGCCACCAAGTGCTAAATCATGTTTTGCAGAGGGGTCAAATACTTATTTCCCTCATTAAAATACAAATCAATTCATAACATTTTTGACATGCGTTTTTCTGGATTTTTTTGTTGTTATTCTGTCTCTCACTGTTCAAATAAACCTACCATTAAAATTATAGACTGATCATGTCTTTGTCAGTGGGCAAACGTACAAAATCAGCAGGGGATCACACACTTTTTTCCCTCACTGTATGTAAATGAAAGTGCTTTTGTCATATGGCCCTAATCAGTCTAACTTGGTTATAGGGTTTTGTGGATAAGTGAAAAGCATTTTATAGCAGGAATGATCAATCAGAATCATGTATTCAGAAAATGAGTGTGAAATAAAGCTCTGATCGCACAATTTATGTTAATCCTAATTCAAATCAGTATTGCACTGTGTTGGAAGAATGCCATTTTCTAATTTACTTTGGAGACCCTTTTTCAGTAAATAGGGCTAGTTATAATTATTTTATGATATCATGATGATATCATTACTTTCACCACTTTCAATAATAGACTACACTTCAGAATGAGCCAGGGCAAGTTGGAGTACCATGACCATCATACTGTAGCTTTGATAAGTGAATTCTAATGTTTCTACTCTCCCCTCTCTGTAGTTTCAAAGGCATATCAAGAAGTCAGAGGGACAGAAGACCCCGAAAGTGGAATTGCAAATCTCCATTTATGGAGTAAAGATCTTAGATCCCAAGACAAAAGTAAGTCCACATGGCATGGATACTTTTAATAAAGTTTTTTTATGCATATTATGGAAGCATTCAGGTGAAGGGCTATTAAGGAGGTATTGTTGTCTTAAACCGAAGCATTTGTGTTTCTTTTTATTTTCAGGATGCCCAGTACAACTGCCAGTTGCATAGGATATCCTTCTGTGCAGATGACAAGACGGATAAAAGGATATTCACCTTCATTTGTAAAGACTCAGAGTCAAACAAACACCTCTGCTACGTGTTTGACAGTGAAAAATGTGTAAGAAATACGAACTTTGAGAGTTAACGTCTTGAGTTCATGTCCCACGGTATCTGTGTAGATGCAACAATCCCTAGTTAATGATAAAGATAATGACCTAAAATTAAGAATTGTTTCTGGTGAATCATAGATGGAAATGTAGAATTATGTTCAGAACAATTGTTCCTATGCGGTTCGAAATACAATTTTATAAGGAGTTTTGCACAAAACTCATGGAGGATACCGTTGTCTTCCAGGCAGAGGAGATAACACTCACTATTGGCCAGGCGTTCGACTTGGCCTACAAGAAGTTCCTCGAGTCTGGTGGAAAAGATGTGGAGACACGGAAACAGATAGGAACCTTACAGAAAAGAGTACGATTCAACTGTTGGACCAGTGTGATATGGCAGAGACTGTTCCTTATGGGGATAGGGATTGGATATACACTACTTTCTGTTTTGAAGGTAGGTAGCTATGGATCAATTCCAAAACAAGCATCCTTCTTTTTCGCAGATTCAAGAACTGGAAACTGAAAATTCAGAGCTAAAGAAGCAGCTTTCGGATCTGGAGGAGCAGTTGATGATTGATCCTGTGCCACCAGTAAGAACTGCATGGACATCCCTTCCGGTCTCTAGACTTTCCTAAGTAGCTCATAATACCCAAAATAAGATGTCTGTCATGTTCTGTGTGAACTAACTAGCTACTTTCAGTCTTCCACTAATTATTCTGCATGCAATGTCTTCACAGCTGCTGCACATAAACTCTACTAACGAGGCCTACATGCTCTCAAGGCCCTCCTCGCTCTTCTGGTGTCACAATCTGACGTCCTTCTCGTGTCTTGAGATCTCCTCGGTCACACTCACCCCTATGAGCTCACCAGAGTCCAACCTCTCGGCAGGGCTACTAACCCCTCCTCCGGCTAAATCCGCTCTCCTTCCAAAGACTGCCGACGGATGCAGCATCCCCCGGCCTCGCGTACTGTACCACTATCTTTCTCTTCCTGCCTTTTATTTAATTCTTAATTTCTTTTTAGATTTTTTGATTTCTTGATTTCTTGATTTTCTTTCTTTCCTTCTTTTCTTATTAACAATAGTTAATTTTAACTCGTATACACTGAGTGTACAACACATTAGGAACACCTGCTCTTTTCATGACATAGACTGACCAGGTGAATCCAGGTAAAATCTATGATCCCTGATTGACGTCACTTGTTAAATCCACTTCAATCGGTAGATGAAGGGGAAGAGACAGGTTAAAGAAGGATTTTTAAGCCTTGAGACAATAATGAGACATGGATTGTGGATGTGTGCCATTCAGAGGGTGAATGGGCAAGACAAAATATTTAAATGCCTTTGAACGGGGTATGGTAGTAGGTGCCAGGCACACTGGTTTGAGTGTGTCAAGAACTGCAACGCTGCTGGCCTTTACACCCTCAACAGTTTCCCATGTGTATCAAGAATGGTCCAGCACCCAAAGGACATCCAGCCAACTTGACACAATCAATCAATGAATCAATTTATAAAGCCCTTTTTACATCAGCAGATGTCACAAATTGCTATACAGAAACCCAGCCTAAAACCCCAAACAGCAAGCAATGCAGATGTAGAAGCACGGTGGCTAGGAAAAACTCCCTAAAAGGCAGAAACATAGGAAGAAACCTAGAGAGGAACCAGGCTCTGAGGGGTGCCAGTCCCCTTCTGGCTGTGCCGGGTGGAGATTATAACAGTACATGGCCATTAAGGCCAGATTTCTCTCCCAAGATGTTCAAATGTTCATAGATGACCAGCAGGGTCAAATAATAATCACAGTGGTAGTAGAGGTTGCAACAGGTCAGTACATCAGGAGTAAATGTAACTTTGCTTTTCATAGCTGGGCATTTAGAGGTTGAAATAGCAGGTTCGGTAGAGAGAGACAGTTGAAAACAGCAGGTCTGGGACAAGGTAGCACGTCCGGTGAACAGGTCAGGGTTCCACAACTGTGGGAAGCATTGGAGTCAACATGGGCCAGCATCCCTGTGGAATGCTTTCAACACCTTGTAGAGTCCATGTCCTGACGATTTGAGGCTATTCTGAGGGCAAAAGGGGGTGCAACTCAATATTAGGAAGGTGTTCCTAATGTTTTGTACACTCAGTGTATATTGTAGAGTAGACAATGCAGATACATAAAGTATGCTCATCAATATTTCATCAACTTCTAAGTCTTATCTCAATTAGTTATATTAGAACTACAGTCTGACTTGAAATCTATCTTCATAACTCTGACTTCAGAATATACAATGAGCTCCAAAAGTATTGGGACAGTCACACGTTTTGTGTTGTTTTGGCTCAAGTATTGGGACAGTCACACACTTTGTGTTGTTTTGGCTCTGTACTCCAACACTTTGGATTTGAAATGAGACAATGACTATGATGTTAAACTGTAGACTTACAGCTTTAATTTGAAGGTATATTCATCCATATCAAATCAAATTTTATTTGCCACATGCGCCGAATACAACAGGTGTAGACATTACCGTGAAATGCTTACTTACAGCCCTTAACCAACAATGCATTTATTTGTTAATAAAAAAAGTAAAATAAACAACAACAACAAAAAAGTGTTGAGAAAAAAAGAGCAGAAGTAAAATAAAATAACAGTAGGGAGGCTATATACAGGGGGGTACCGGTGCAGAGTCAATGTGGGGGGGCACCGGCTAGTTGAGGTAGTTGAGGTAATATGTACATGAGGGTAGAGTTAAAGTGACTATGCATAATTAACAGAGTAGCAGCAGCGTAAAAATATGGGGTGGAGGTGGGGGGGCAGTGCAAATAGTCTGGGTAGCCATGATTAGCTGTTCAGGAGTCTTATGGCTTGGGGGTAGAAGCTGTTGAGAAGCCTTTTGGACCTAGACTTGGCGTTCCGGTACCGCTTGCCGTGCGGTAGCAGAGAGAACAGTCTATGACTAGGGTGGCTGGAGTCTTTGACAATTTTGAAGGCCTTCCTCTGACACTACCTGGTATAGAGGTCCTGGATGGCAGGAAGCTTGGCCCCAGTGATGTACTGGGCCGTACGCACTACCCTCTGTAGTGCCTTGCGGTCGGAGGCCAAGCAGTTGCCATACCAGGCGGTGATGCAACCAGTCAGGATGCTCTCGATGATGCAGCTGTATAACTTTTTGAGGATCTGAGGACCCATGCCAAATCTTTTCAGTCTCCTGAGGGGGAATAGGCTTTGTCGTGCCCTCTTCACCACTGTCTTGGTGTGTTTGGACCATGATAGATTGTTGGTGATGTGGACACTCAACCTGTTCCACTACAGCCCCGTCGATGAGAATGGGGGCGTGCTCAGTCCTCTTTTTTTTTCCTTTAGTCCACAATCATCTCCTTTGTCTTGGTCACGTTGAGGGAGAGGTTGTTATCCTGGCACCACACGGCCAGGTCTCTGACCTCCTCCCTATAAACTGTCTCATCGTTGTCGGTGATCAGGCCTACCACTGTTGTGTCGTCGGCACACTTAATGATGGTGTTGGAATCGTGCCTGGCCATGCAGTCATGGGTGAACAGGGAGTACAGGAGGGGACTGAGCACGCACCCCTGATGGGCCCCCTTGTTGAGGATCAGCGTGGCAGATGTGTTGTTACCTACCCTTACCACCTGGGGGCAGCCCGTCAGGAAGTCCAGGATCCAGTTGCAGAGGGAGGTGTTTAGTCCCAGGATCCTTAGCTTAGTGATGAGCTTTGAGGGCACTAAGGTGTTGAACGCTGAGCTGTAGTCAATGAATAGCATTCTCACGTAGGTGTTCCTCTTGTCCAGGTGGGAAAGGGCAGTGTGGAGTACAATAGAGATTGCATCTGTGGATCTGTTGGGGCGGTATGCAAATTGGAGTGGGTCTAGGGTTTCTGGGATAATGGTGTTGATGTGAGCCATGACCAGCCTTTCAAAGCACTTCATGGCTACAGACGTCAGTGCTACGGGTCAGTAGTCATTTAGGCAGGTTACCTTAGTGTTCTTGGGCACAGGGACTATGGTGGTCTGCTTGAAACATGTTGGTATTACAGACTCAGTCAGGGACATGTTGAAAATGTCAGTGAAGAAACTTGCCAGTTGGTCAGCACATGCTCGGAGTACACGTCCTGGTAATCCGTCTGGCCCTGCGGCCTTGTGAATGTTGACCTGCTTAAAAGTCTTACATCGGCTACGGAGAGTGTGATCACATAGTCATCCGGAACAGCTGGTGCTCTCATGCATGCTTCAGTGTTGCTTGCCTCGAAGCGAGCATAGAAGTGGTTTAGCTCGTCTGGTAGGCTTGTGTCACTGGACAGCTCACGGCTGTGCTTCCCTTTGTAGTCTGTAATAGTTTTCGAGCCCTGCCACATCCGACGAGTGTCAGAGCCGGTGTAGTACGATTCAATCTTAGTCCTGTATTGACTCTTTGCCTGTTTGATGGTTCGTCGGAGGGCATAGCGGGGTAGAGCTGCCGCTCCTTGAAAGCGGCAGCTCTACCCTTTATCTCAGTGCGGATGTTTCCTGTAATCCATGGCTTCTGGTTGGGGTATGTACGTACGGTCACTGTGGGGACGACGTCATCGATGCACTTATTGATGAAGCCAGTGACTGATGTGGTGTACTCCTCAATGCTATCTGAAGAATCCCGGAACATGTTCCAGTCTGTGCTAGCAAAACAGCCCTGTAGCTTAGCATCTGCGTCATCTGACCACTTTTTTATTAACCGAGTCACTGGTGCTTCCTGCTTTAGTTTTTGCTTATAAGGTCTCAAGTTTTTTTTTTCCTCTGGTTGCACATTGAACCGTTTAGAAATGACAGGACATTTTGTACATAATCTCCCCATTCAAGGGGACTAAAAGTATTAGTACAAATTCACTTATGTGTATTAAAGTAATAAAAAGTTAAGTATTTGGTCCCATATTTATAGCACACAATGACAACATCAAGCTTGTGACTCCACACATTTGTTGGATGCATTTGCTGTTTGTTTTGGTTGTGTTTCAGATTATTTTGTGCCCAATAGAAATGAATGATAAATAATGTATTGTGTCATTTTGGAGTCACTTTTATTGTAAATAAGAATAGAATATGTTTCTAAACGCTTGTACATTAATGTGGATGTTACCATGATTACGGATAATCCTGAATGAATCGTGAATAATGATAAGTGAGAAAGTTACTGACGCACAAATATCTTACCCCCCAAAAATGCTAACTTCCCCTGTTATTGTAACGGTGAGAGGTTAGCATGTCTTGGGGGTATGATAGTTCTGCGATATGAATGAAAATACCCTCAAATTAAAGCTGACAGTCTGCACTTTAACCTCATAGTCATTGTATATTTTCAAATCCAAGGTGCTGGAGTACAGAGCCAGAACAACAAAACATTTGTCACTGTCCCAATACTTTTGGAGCTCACTGTAGCTCACTAATGCTCATGGCATAAGGGAATAATTGGACCGAACCAATACCCTCTACACTCACAGGCTGGCAGCATCTCCTTGAAACCCCAGATGTCCACAGATGTTTTTGACATGGTTCCCTTCTCTGCTGTCACACCCCTGGTACCAATACCCGCAAGCAACGGCACACACCCGCCACCCCCTACAACATCTCCTCCAGGCATAAGTGAGTGCACTGCTCTGGTTACTTTACAGTTCAAGGATAACAGTGAGATTAAAGTTATAATTCAACCACACACAGAATAAGGGATAAAACACCGGTCGTGGTCATTAGGGAGAAAGCGTTTTGGTTACACTATAATAACATGAACAATGCCTACTTAATAAATAAGTGTTACCAATGTAAGCCCATTTATGTTACCAATGTAAGCCCATTTAAACACTCCTACGTTGTGGCATCTCATATAGTATCTTGTCTCTCCCTCACAGGTAAAGACCTTTTTGGTGCAGCACCTTTTGATCCGTTCACCTGTGGGCAAGCTGACTTCCCCCCAGATATCCAGTCCAAACTGGACGAGATACAGGTGACTGCATGTCTGTGAATGATCAAGCTATTATAAAGTGTTGGAGAGTAGACCTCCACCCTAGTAGGGGGGCCCCTACCCTCTCAAATTGATAAACTTGTTAGGAGACAAGTAGGAGAAAAATCCCCTTAAAAGATTTTGTTGAGTCTAGTGCTCTTATTTGTTTACGCCCATTCAGCATCCCTCTTAAGCCATAGACCCACCAATGTCTTTAAGAATTCACATGTAAACGCATAGCCAACTGTCAGCATGGTCAACCCCTCCATTATCTCAGCCAGTCATGGCTAGCCAGGAAGGATCCTGTGTTTCTCCCTATAAAGCTCAGCGCGTTCTCGTTGGCTAAACTAGGCTCATAATGTAACATTTGTATTCATATTTACAGATCCCATACAAGTTTGTAATTAAGGCACATGAAAGTTCACCCTACTGTGAAGTAGGTACTAGTGTCATCCGCCCACTTTGGGCTGACTTGTAATCCACATTCACTTCTCTATTCCTTATGAGATATACTGTAAGTATTTTGTCAAATGAGCCATGGGATTTTAGGGCTTGAATGGAATATCATTATATTCTATATTTTAGCTATTTCAAAGCTATTGTTACAAAGTATTAGTTGTCACTGATTGATTACAGATGCAAAACAATAATTGTTGTCACATCATCGATGCAAAACAACAACTGTTAGTTGTTATGTTATGGATGCATGAGTAATAATAATATATTATGTTCCCTTTATTGAATATGCATGTTGGGCTTTTTGTACACATTCTGTTGCTCCGCATGAATAGATACTTTTGTTAATAACTGTCATTATCATAATTGGAGCACAGCTTATCTGTAATTACAAATACAATGTCAGTCTTTTACATAAATGCCCATGCTGACTGAGTCGGCAGAGGAATTTAACTGTAAAACTGAAGCGTGGGGGTTGTTTTTATATTTCAAACTCTTTATTTTAATTGCAATTGAACTTTGGGAACCTAGCGTCCAAACCTTTACATAACCCCTCTGTCTGTGCATGAATAGCAGTTTGGGAATTTGATGGAATGCTGCAGTAGTTCCAGTAGGAGGCAATGGTTTGCTAGCATGCTGCTAAGCATCTCTTCTTTCATCTCCTTCCTGCCTTTTTCTGTCTTAACTATCTGTTTCCATATATTTTTTCCCCTTTTGCTGCAGCGTCAGAGATGGTTTGTACCTTTACACTATTTTGACCCATAAGAACCCTTCTTGTGGCTGCCGGTAATGTGACTGTGACCTTGACATCGTGAATGAATTTGCATGTATTCAGTTTGACTCTGTTGTATACTCTGCATACAGTCCATCAGTAAAGTACACCCAGCAGGCTTTTTGAAACGTCTCACTTTCATAATGCTGTACACATCTATTGTATGGAGTTGAAGTACATTCGCCTATAAACAATGTGATTTCTTAAAAACATTAACCTTGTTTTAGCTTGTATCAAGAGGATGCATATGAGTTAAAAGTGTTTGGCTATGGAAGCTTTACTTTTCTCAGTCAGTCAGTCTCTTTTATTTTATCTTTCGCGTCAACAACAAAATAAAATTACATGAATAAATAACAAATCTGATCTAATACTGTGTTGGGTGTACTTGGCTGCAACTAGTATTATCTTTGTCCATTCTTTTGTAACTGAAAATGTGTGGCAAATGTGTTATTGCTTGTCAAAACGCTTCATCATATTTGTGTTACTTGTTGTCTCTGGAACAATCTAGGGTCACATAGGGTCCGATTTATTCAAAGTCCTGTAGTTATTATTCTCTACATCCATAGGTCAGACAGATTATTGTGTACTTTGTGGTTTAGACATTATGTTTCTACACTTATTTAGAGGGATTTGGACCAAATCTTCCTCAGAACTTGTCATTTCTCAGACTGCCTCTGAGAAGGACTTGGGCATTCTAGATTTCATATCCCCTAACCATTCTTTTGTAGACTTGGATGCATGCTATTTTGGACCAAACAAGAATAAAAACTTGGGGCCAGAATGACTCTAATTTACAGAGTCTTGGTTACAGCTCACCAACTTGTCTCTCAACTTTGCTGACATTAAGAAACTGTGTTATTGATTATATCGACTACCTTCGTTTGTTATCTTTCCTCCTTTAGAGCAGGTTGACATGGGATAGATTCTTTCTAACAACCATTCTCCCCCTTGTTTTACAGGAGGGGTTCAAAATGGGACTAACCCTAGAGGGCACTGTCTTTTCTCTTGGCCCACTAGACAGTCGCTGCTGATGCCAAGTAGACATGTTGCTGTTACATACTGTTAAATCATTTGTATTAAAAGTGCCAAAATTGGGTCTAAAATTCAAGATGTCAATGTTCTTCTCATCTTAAGGTTTATATGTATTTGCATTTTAATTTGGTTTTAGAATAATGAAAGGTATATTCAAATCTGATATAGAAAGCACTATTTTTGTAAGAACTCACATGGGAAGGAGTAGTTTTGAGACCTCTTGCTTATACAGGCAATGATGGATGTAAATAGTATGTCCAATGGTACACTCTGTGGCAGAATTTTCTTATGTGTAGAATCAGTTTTATTGAATATACACCACATAGAACAGCGTTGTTATCACATTCTTATTTGTTTGTCAGACATGACTTGCTTATCATCAACTCACAAGACACGTAAATGTAGTCGGTCTTGTATTAACACTCATATACCAAACTCTCAGCTTGCCCTTAATTTGACATATCTTCTATGTTCTTTTTACTCATATGTATTTTTAGTTAACTGTAATTCATTTATTCGGATTGTTTTGTCCTGACATCGGATTTAATAGCTTTATTTTCTTGTTAAACATTTTAACAGGTGCATTTTACATATCGGTATGTATTGACATTATTTACTTTCTTATGATATATATCAGTATCCTCTTGCACCAGAAAGCACTTTTGAAAACCTCTGTCCATATACAGTACTATATACTTGTTATTTTACTTTGTATGCAATATGACTTTGCTGTTACAGTTATTAAAGAAAACATTACGACATCAATTATCGACACTCAATAAATAAAGAAGTATGTGTTGGCCATATAATGATTAAAAATATATATTTTATGAATTTTTAAATGTTATGCATTTTAAAATGTATATATTTTATATGTGAATGTCTTGGGAATCATGTGTGTTGGGTAACACTTTACATTCAGTTTGTTACATAGTAATATTGTAATGCTATTACTAAAGTGATATGTAACAACATATTAAATTGTTACTAGTGTAATTACAGCATTACTACACAGGTATAAGAAAAGTGCAAATTAATGTAAAGTGTTACCATGTTGGGCATTCTGAATATGTACTGGGGATATTCAACAATGGAGCTCTACTGATGGATAGGCTTTGATAGGCATCAAGAAGAAACAAGCCTATTGTTGTTGTTTTTTGCATCTCAGTCAATATTTATCTTGCTTGGTGGCATCACAATGACAGTAAGTAAGACAGTTTTTGAGTCGCTTGTATACATACAGTGCATTCGGAAAGTATTCAGACCTCTTCCCTTTTTCCACATTTTGTTACGTTACAGCCTTATTCTAAAATGGATTAAATTAAAATGTGTCCTCATCAGTCTACACATAATACCCCATAATGACAAAGCGAAAAAACAGGTTTTTAGAAATGTTTGCAAATGTATTAAAAATAAAAAACAGAAATACCTTATTGATATAAGTATTCAGACCCTTTGCTATGAGACTCGAAATTGAGCTCAGGTGCATCCTGTTTCCATTGATCATCCTTGAGATAATTCTACAACTTGATTGGAGTCCACCTGTGGTAAATTCAATTGATTGGACATTATTTGGAAAGGCACACACATGTCTATGTAAGGTCCCACAGTTGACAGTGCATGTCAGAGCAAAAACCAAGCCATGAGGTCGAAGAAATTGTCCGTAGAGCTCCAAGACAGGATTGTGTCAAGGCACTGATCTGGGGAAGGGTACCAAAAAATGTCTGCAGCATTGATGGTCCCCAAGAACACAGTGGCCTCCATCATTCTTAAATGGAAGAAGTTTGGAACCACCAAGACTCTTACTGGAGCTGGCCGCCCGGCCAAACTAAGCAATCGGGGGAGAAGGGCCTTGGTCAGGTAGGTCACCAAGAACCCAATTGTCGCTCTGACAGAGCTCCAGAATTCCTCTGTGGAGATGGGAGAACCTTCCAGAAGGACAACCATCTCTGCAGCACTCACCAATCAGGCCTTTATGGTAGGGTGGCCAGACAGAAGCCACTCCTCAGTAAAAGGCACGTGACAGCCCACTTGTAGTTTGCCAAAAGGCACATAAAGGACTCTCAGACCATGAGAAACAAGATTCTCTGGTCTGATGAAACCAAGATTGAACTCTTTGGCCTGAATGCCAAATGTCACATCTGGAAGAAACCTGGCACCATCCCTACAGTGAAGAATGGTGGTGGCAGCATCATGCTGTGGGGATGTTTTTCAGCGGCAGGGACTGGGGGACTAGTCAGGATCGAGGGAAAGATGAACGGAGCAAGGTACAGAGAGATCCTTGATGAAAACCTGCTCCAGAGTACTCAGGACCTCAGACTGGGGTGAAGGTTCACCTTCCAACAGAACAATGACCCTAAGCACACAGCCAAGACAACGCAGGAGTGGCTTCGGGAGAAGTCTCTGAATGTCCTTGAGTGGCTCAGCCAGAGCCTGGACTTGAACCCGATCTAACATATCTAGAGAGACCTGAAAATAGCGGTGCAGCGACGCTCCCCATCCAATCTGACAGAGCTTGAGAGGATTTGCAGAGAATCTGAGAAACTCACCAAATACAGGTGTGCCAAGCTTGTACCGTCATACCCAAGAAGATTCAAGGCTGTAATCGCTGCCAAAGGTGCTTCAACAAAGTACTGAGTAAAGGGTCTGAATACTTATGTAAATTTGATATTTCAGTTTTTTTGTGGGAGCAGTCATATGGTCAAGTACTGCAAAGAAATACCTAGTTAAGGTGCAGCTGGTCCAGAACAGAGTGGCACATCTTGCTCTTCATTGTAATCAGAGGGCTAATATTAATACAATGCATGCCAGTCTCTCTTGGCTAAGAGTTGAGGAAAGACTGACTGCATCACATCTTGTTTTTATAAGAAACATTAATTTGTTGAAAATTCCAAATAGTTTGCATAGTCAACATACACACTGCACTGACACACACACTTACCCCACCAGACATGCCACCAGGGGTCTTTTCACAGTCCCCAGGTCCAGAACATATTCAAGGAAACGTACAGTATGGGTGCATGGAACTCCCTTCCATCTTATATAGCGCAAGTGAACAGCAAACCTGATTTCAAAAAACAAATAAAGCAACACCTCACGGCACAACGCCTCTCCCCATGTGACCTACTTGTTGTGAGTATGTACTGACATGTATGTGTAACTGATAGATGCACACACACACTACATGTTAATGTTTTTAAATGTATGTAAATTGTAAACTCTTTTGTCTGTAATGTTTTTTTCGTTGTGTCGGACCCCAGTAAGACTAGCTGTCGTCATTGGCGTCGGCTAATGGGGATCCTAATAAATAAAACATTAATAAAATAACAAATCAATTACTATCATGTACGAACTATCTTCCTTTAATAACCTCTCCCTCAACGTCAACAAAACAAAGGAGCTGATCGTGAACTTCAGGAGACAGCAGAGGGAGCACGCCCCCATCCACTTCGACGGGGCCGCAGTGGAGAAGGTGAAAAGCTTCAAGTTCCTCAGCGTACACATCACTGACAATCTGAAATGGTCCAACGACACAGACAGTGTGGTGAAGAAGGCACAACAGCATCTCTTCAACCTCAGGAGGCTGAATAAATGTGGCTTGGCCCCTAAGACCCTCACAAACTTTTACAGATGTACCATTGAGAGCATCCTGTTGGGCTGTATCACCGCCTGGTACGGCAACTGCACCATCCGCAACCGCAGGGCTCTCCAGAGGGTGGTGCGGTCACCTCATCGCATCACCGGGAGCATACTGCTTGCCCTTCAGGACATCTACAGCACCCGGTGTTACAGGAAGGCCAAGAGGATCATCAAGGACCTCAGCCACACGAGCCATGGCCTGTTCACCCCGCTATCCTCCAGAAGGCGAGGTCAGTACAGGTGCATCAAAGCTGGGACCGAGAGACTTTAATAAATGTGCATAAAATTCTAAAAACCTGCTTTTGCTTCGTCATTATGGAGTATTGTGTGTAGATTGATGAGGGAAAAAATCTATTTTATCCATTTTAGAATAAGGCTGTAACGTAACAAAATGTAGATAAAGTCAAGGGGTCTGAATACTTTCCGAATGCACTGTACTCATGAATACTAAGAGTGACTTATAAACAAATAAACTTTTAAATGAAAACAAGCAGAACAAAAACATTTCAATATTTATTTCAGTGGATGAAACTGACTTGATTCCAGGATAGATTATCTTATTGATCTGCCTCGGAGACGGACCTATCAGCCTCCAGAATATTTACAGTTTTGAAATATTTAATAAATACTATCATTATGGTAAGTTACCTCAAACAAAGAAATCAGAAAGTTGATTTAGGAAAAACGTAACTAAAAAGAGACATAAAGCAACAAGACAATGGAACATAATACATTTATAATTACAAAGCTAAATAAATGTTCAATCCACATGTAATCTGCCTTTGGCAATATTTAATTTATCTCTGTGCAAACAAACAAACTTAGTAAATGCAGTAAGGCACAGCTTTACCTAAAAAGTAGGACCTTAGCTAATTAATATGACAAAAAAGAGCTTTGGGAATAGACAAGCATTTTGTTTAATTTGTTGCACAGCAAAAATACATGAAGCAAATAGGCTTTCAAGGTCATCTTATTCAATGTCTCAAAAGCTGCTATAAAATATAACTAAGAGAAAGTGACTTAAAGGGCAACATGCAGAAAAAACATTACACACTTGTAGTGTTAAAATTATCATGAATTTAAAATATAACACATTCAAAGTGTTGAAATTATCACGAATGAAAAACAACACTAATTAATTAAAAAAAGGAAATTCTTCTTTCACAATCACCACACACTTTTCACGAGACACTGATTCTACCTCTCCATTTTTATTGGTAGCCGCAAACCCTGCCCTGTACCGTAGTTGGGAGAGAAGCACATGATCACCACTTACAGACAGCACCAAACCTGTGAAAAGACAGCACCAAACCTGTGGCATCCCAGTTTGTGGCGACGAGGTAGCTGACACGGAGAAATCGACAGTCTGGTTCGATCTTTCATTTGTATTCAATGGAGTCAGTACAGAGTTGATAACTTGGATACAGACATCAGTTGTATTAAACTGTCTTTAAGTTCTGGAAAGAAAAAACAGCAATGTATGGCAATGAAAGCATTTATCTGAATTAATTTCCTCAATAGCACCGTAAACGTTCATTTGACATTGAAAACACTTTGGAATAAACCGTTGTAGGTATATTCTTGCAGAATGTTGCTCTCATCTTACAAACAGCAGTTAATGACTCTTTTTTTAAGCATTCATATTTATCAAGGACCTTTGGCAGCTTTTTATCTTTGTTCCATAAAATCTAATATTGTATCAATACATTGGATCTTTTTACCTTGGCATAAACTAAATGTAATTACAGATGAAACATGCTCATACTATATTTCTCAAGTGCAAGCAAAGTTTCTAAATGTTGCTTGCTCGCTCTTTATTTCTCCCAAACATTCATCTAACGTACATAGGGCGAAAACATATCGACTATGATGGGTAATGGTTGGAAAGGCACAATAAATATCTTGCTACGGGGCGAGAATAGTCCACCAGTACTTGTATGTACAAGGCTGATCGCGTCAGCTGTCAGTTCAAGAGTCTCTGGATTCTCTTCAATACGTCCCTGTTGTTGTTGGAATTTATAGGAAGCAAACCGGCCCAATATTGATACCAAACTCCTGATTGGAACCACCAATGTCCACAGGGGCCATATCCATGATGGGAAGTCTGGCTGTTTTCTGTGTCCTGTACTCAAACACTGTCTTGCCCCAGTTACCATTGGATTGCTTTAAAGAGAAAGAAATGACAAAGGTTAAATTAAGATCTCAGGAAGCCACTGTTTCCAGTGAGAACCCACCCTTACCAAAAAAACATGAACAAATCACGTGGTTTTTGGACGTGTGAAGTTTCACATGCATGTTTTTTTACATGTATTTTCCCTCATGTGGAAACCCCCCGCATATTTTTTTTCTCCACACTTTTCTTTTTCACCACTTCCAGGTACATCTGGTCGCCCATCCAGGGACCGACCAGAACTGACCCTGCTTAGCTTCAGGGACAAACCAGCAGTGGGATGCAGGGTGATATGTTGCTGGAATGAATGTGCCAAAACTTGCAACTGAAAAAAAGGCAGCGAAAGCAAAGGCCACGGTAACATAACCAAAGATGGGGACAATTGCAGGACAGAGGGAGGCATTTTATTTAATCGTGTTATCATTTTATTTTTTATTGCATCCATAACACACAAAAAAATCTCAGTTCGAAATTATTTATTTGCAATATTTTGTTTCGCTATCAATACTTTTGGGTATATGTTTTGCTTTCAATATCATTATTTTTGTTTGAAATACAAAAAAATAAAATCTCGACTTCAGACGTTTTGCTTGATATTAATGGCACAAAAGTGACTCACTCAGGATTGCACCATATAATAACACAAACTCTATTACACTATTACTCCCCGCCAGTTTCAGTAAAAGGGATGGAGCTGGAGAAATGCAACCACTCTGAAATCCATAGACTATGCTTGTCACGCCCTGGCTCTGGGGACACTGTTATGTTGAGCCAGGGTGTGTAGATCTATGTATTTCATTTCTATGTTGGCCAGTGTGGTTCTCAATCAGAGGCAACGAGTGTCAGCTGTGGCTGGTTGTCTCTGATTGGGAACCACATTTAAACAGGCTGTTTGCCCACAGTGGTTGTGGGATCTTGTTCGTGTTGGTTTGTGTTTGACCATTGACTGTCACGTTATCGTTTTGTTGTTTTTGATCGTGTATCATAAATAAAGAGTATGTTCGTCTGCAACGCTGCGCCTTGGTCCTCATCTCTTCCCGACGTTCGTGACAGAAGATCCCACCAAGACTGGACCAAGCAGCGTGTCCAGGAGCCATCGCCAGGGAGATCTCTAGCAGATCTCCTTCGCCTCCTCGACTGGGTCAAGCCGGGTGAGGAAGAAAAGGGCCGGACTTGGAAGCAGAAGGGCGAAAGTCTGGCGAGGGACATGGAGACCTGGTCCACGGGTAGGAGAGACGGCCAGAAAATTTTTAGGGGGGGGCTAACGCCGTGGACGACGGGCCAGCAGGAGACCGCGACAGAGCGGCCCAGCGGGTTGGCAGAGGAGGCCGCCAGGTTACGGGGGCCACTGGTCGAAGAGGGGATGGAAGGTGTAGAGGCACGGCGAGAGGTACCGGGGTGTGTTACCAGTCCGGTCCGGCCCATTCCAGATCCCTGCGTAGGGCCAGTGGTGTGTGTCCCCAGTACGGTCCGGCCTGTTCCTGCTCCCCGCACCAGGCCAATGGTGCGAGTCTCCAGCCCGGTCCAGCCTGTTCCTGCTCCACGCACCAAGCCAGGGGTGCGTATCGTCAGCCCGGTCCGGCCTGTTCCTGCTCCCCGCACCAAGCCGATGGTGCGCGTCGCCAGCCCGGTTCGGCCTGTTCCTGCCACTCGCACCAAGCCAGGGGTGCGAGTCGTCAGCCCGGTCCAGCCCGTTCCTGCTCCACGCACCAAGCCAGGGGTGCGCATCGTCAGCCCGGTTCGGCCCGCTCCTGCTCCTCACACCAAGCCAGTGGTGTGCGTCGTCAGTCCAGCACGGCCCGTGCCTGTTCTCCACACCAAGCCAGTGGTGGGCGTCATCAGTCCGGCACGGCCCGTGCCTGTTCCACTGGTGCCTGGTCCGGCACCGGTCAGATGCGTTACGCCGGAGCTAGAGCAATCCGCTCCATCAGTGTGCTGTCCAGCTCCGGCCAGCGGGGCCAGACCGGACCAGGGGTACTTTGGGGGGTTGGAGAGGGAGTGGCGATCAGGCCCGGAGCCGGATCCGCCGCCAAGGCGGAGTGCCCACCCGGTCCCTCCCCTGTGGTATTTAGTTGGCGCGGTCGGAGTCCGTGCCTTTAGGGGGGGGTACTGTCACGCCCTGGCTCTGGGGACACTGTTATGTTGAGCCAGGGTGTGTAGATCTATGTATTTCATTTCTATGTTGGCCAGTGTGGTTCTCAATCAGAGGCAACGAGTGTCAGCTGTGGCTGGTTGTCTCTGATTGGGAACCACATTTAAACAGGCTGTTTGCCCACAGTGGTTGTGGGATCTTGTTCGTGTTGGTTTGTGTTTGACCATTGACTGTCACGTTATCGTTTTGTTGTTTTTGATCGTGTATCATAAATAAAGAGTATGTTCGTCTGCAACGCTGCGCCTTGGTCCTCCTCTCTTCCCGACGTTCGTGACAATGCTATGGATGCAAGGACTGACCATCCATCATATCAAAATTATAGTTTTAACCATGTTTTTAGGCTAAACAGTGGTTGTTTACATTTACTTTGCAAAATCATTCCCTTGGCCCGCATTTTGGCTTTATAGATGTGGTCACTCTAATTCCACCAGTGGAAACATTGCTACTGCAACAGTTTCACGCGAAACTGAAATTCACATGTGAGGTGAAAGCATGTTATTCTCTTCACATGTGAAAAGGTCGTGTTAACATGTGAACTCCAATTTTAATACATGTGAAAATATGGTTTCACGTGCGAAAATTAAGCTCAACATGTGAAAACAGCTATTTCACATGTGGAAATGCAATTTCACATGTGAAACTGCAAATGTCTTTTTTTTTTAAGGGAAGATTGAAATGTTTCAGGAACCAAACTTAAACGGCCACAAAACGTCTATTGAAAATACTCACTCCACAACTGTCCTCCACCACGGTGTATCTGAAGCGGTTGTTTCCCTCTGCCTTGAGCTCCAGGTCATTCGACCCCTTGAGGATGACTGCTTTCTTTAGGTTCCCAGTCGCCTCATCCTTGTAGCCCACTGTGTTCTTGCAGTGGTAGGTGATGGTCTGAGAAGCCTCTTTGGAGAGCAGACGGATGAATGTCATCTGGATGGTGACCGAGTTGGCAGGCTGATCTTTGTTACCATAGGTGAACTGCAAAAACACAAAAAGAGAAAACAAACAACAGTTGAAAAATTGGTGGCAAATGATGAGCTCACTTTTCAGATACATTTCAATATGATGTTATCAGCAGTTATCAGTAATGTCGTAGTTATTTATATACGTGTCACATTTACATAGCACATATTATCTGTGATTGTCAAATGTGTGTATATTGCTAGATTTAGTCTTCAGACTTGCTTTACAAAGAAAGTATTTTTCCTCAGCAATACCCCACTACCATATCAAATACTTTTATCCCATAATTATGGTGGAATGCATGGAAGCAGAATTCCCACAGACTTCCGAAATTGAACCACTGAAGGGGAACATTTTGAATGCCCAGTGATCCAATGGGTCCCAGAGTAGTTTCCTTTCTAATTCCAACGGTAATCACAGTGAAAAAGTATTAGGTAGCTTAGTGGTTAAGAGCGTTGTGCCAGTAACTGAAAGGTCGCTGGTTCTAATCCCCGAGCCGACTAGGTGAAAATCTGTTGATGTGCCCTTGAGCAAGGCACTTAACCCTAATTGCTCCTGTAAGTCGCTCTGGATAAGAGCGTCTGCTAAATGACTAAAATGTTATGTTAAAATGTGAAAAATTGTCGTACTTTTGTTCCTCTATTGATATCAGCTCCAAACCACACAGGCTTATTCCTTGAGGTACTCCACCATACTTTCTTAGGTATGCTGGCGGGGTTAGCCGAGATGCAGGTCTCTCCAGTCTCCATATTACAATGTACTTTGATAGCATCCTCTGAGCTTCCTTGGTTTGGATCAACCCAGTATTCACCTGGAATAGAGAAAGAGAATATTGTCCCACAATTGTCCCATCTGCCCTGGTCTATTGGCTTGTTTTACTAAAGAGATGTTTCTTATGTGATTTACGCATCCTCAGGGGTAGAAGTTTTGCCAAAATATTCAAAACTGTTTCAAACACACACCACCCCACATCACATGAAGCAATGGCTGCATGATAAGACATGGTCTGAATACTGAATAACTACAACAAAAACACCTCAATTATGTACTTCCCGCCTCATGGAAACAACAACTTACCGCTTTTCTTCAGTGGGTAGCACTGCTTCAAGTCCTCACAGGTCCTGGCCGGGTGCTTCCTGCTGCCGTCTGGGCTTTTCATGCTGTCGATCTGGCTGCTGAGGGCCTTCAGAGTGGCCTGAACACCTGGGTCCAGCTGCTGAGTGGCATTGCTGTTGGGCAGAGCCTCATCCTCGTTGAACTCTGGAGGGGGGGGGGCAGCATCATAGTCGTGCATGCCGCCAAATAGGTCATCCATGGCAGCCGTGGGGGGTCCGGGAGGCCCGGGAGGACCATTGGGACCAGGCTCTCCAGGAGGTCCCTGGAAACCAAAGAGTTATGGTAAATAGAGAGTAATTACAAGGTGTGAACAAATTAAGTGTTTTGACATTATGTGCCAAATGTTAATGACGTTTGCGCTGACTTTCCAGGAAATGTCCATATCAGTTGTCCATGTACAGTTGAAGTCGGAAGTTTACATACACTTAGGTTGGAGTCATTAAAACTCGTTTTTCAACCACTCCACAAATTTCTTGTTAACAAACTATAGTTTTGCCATGTCGGTTAGGACATCTACTTTGTGCATTACACAAGTAATGTTTCCAACAATTGTTTACAGACAGATTATTAAGGTACCACGTTTATCTGTACAAACAATAGTACACAAGTATAAAAACCATGGGACCATGCAGCAGTCATACCGCTCAGGAAGGAGACGCATTCTGTCTCCTAGAGATGAATGTACTTTGGTGCAAAAAGTGCAAATCAATCCCAGAACAACAGCAAAGGACCTTGTGAAAATGCTGGAGGAAACAGGTACAAAAGTATCTATATCCACAGTAAAACGAGTCCTATATTGACATAACCTGAAAGGCCGCTCAGCAAGGAAGAAGCCACTACTCCAAAACCTCCATAAAAAAGCCAGACTACGGTTTGCAACTGCACTTGGGGACAAAGATCGTACTTTTTGGAGAAACGTCCTCTGGTGTGATGAAACAAAAATAGAACTGTTTGGCCATAATGACCATTGTTAAGTTTGGAGGAAAAAGGGGGATCTTGCAAGCCGAAGAACACCATCCCAACCGTGAAGCACGGTGGTTGCAGCATCATGCTGTGAGGGTGCTTTGCTGCAGGAGGGACTGGTGCACTTCACAAAATAGATGGCATCATGAGGAAGGAAAATTATGTGGATATATTGAAGCAACATCTCAAGACATCAGTCAGGAAGTTAAAGCTTGGTCGCAAATGGGTCTTCCAAATGGACAATGACCCCAAGCATACTTCCAAAGTTGTGGCAAAATGGCTTAAGGACAACAAAGTCAAGGTATTGGAGTGGCCATCACAAAGCCCTGACCTCAATCCTATAGAACATTTGTGGGCAGAACTGAAAAAGCGTGTGCGAGCAAGAAGGCCTACAAACCTGACTCAGTTACACCAGCTCTGTCAGGAGGAATGGGCCAAAATTCACCAAACTTATTGTGGGAAGCTTGTGGAAGGCTGCCCGAAACGTTTGACCCAAGTTAAACAATTTAAAGGCAATGCTACCAAATACTAATTGAGTGTATGTAACCTTCTGACCCACTGGGAATGTGATGAAAGAAATAAAAGCTGAAATAAATCATTCGCTCTACTATTATTCTGACATTTCACATTCTTAAAATAAAGTGGTGATCCTAACTGACCTAAGACAGGGAATTTTTACTAGGATTAAATGTCAGGAATTGTGAAAAAACTGAGTTTAAATGTATTTGGCTAAGGTGTATGTGTGGTCCTCTGTAGCTCAGCTGGTAGAGCACGGCGCTTGTAACGCCAAGGTAGTGGGGTCGAACCCCGGGACCACCCATATACAAAAAAATAATAATTATGCACGCATGACTGTAAGTCGCTTTGGATAAAAGCGTCTGCTAAATGGCTTATTATTATTATTATTATGTAAACTTCCGACTTCAACTGTAGGTGAAACGATTCTTAAATGGAAATTAACATGCCTCAGGTCCGATATCGCCACTAATTCCACGGGTTCCAGGAGGTCCCATTGGTCCAGGCTGTCCGATGTACCCTTCTTTTCCTGGGGGTCCAACTGGTCCAGGGGGTCCCTATCATAACATACCATGATAAAGATCCAGTATAATGAAACATTAAATACAATATGGTTGGGAACATGGAACATCATTGAACAGTCTGATATGATACGTGCTCTTTGGCCGCTTGGTCCGACGATTCCTGATGCTCCCTGCTCTCCTGTTGTACCCTAAAAATAAAGGAGTAAATAATTAATATTAAGATTGATATCAACTTAAAAGGATACACTTACACTGAGTGTTCAAAACATTAAGGACACCTGCTCTTTCCATGACATAGACTGACCAGGTGAATCCAGGTGAAAGCTATGGTGCAACTCGATATTAGGAAGGTGTCCTTAATGTTTGTACACTCAGTGTATATAAGTTCTACTCAATAAAAGATAAGTATTGATTTGACATACAGGTGGACCAGGTAGACCCTGCAAACCGGTGAAACCTCT